>NC_083484.1:11146577-11446577 GCF_030014155.1 Tachysurus vachellii | reverse complement strand
GGTCGTTCCCTCGTTCTTCAAGCAAAATATCAACATTATAATAAAACCTCAGGTACACTGAAAATTAAAAAATAAAGTGTACTTGGTTCATATTCATTCATATACCTGTGTTTGGTAAACAGCTCATTCTTTGCTGAGAGATCAACGTTTCAGAACGTTTCAGTACAACGTTTCAGTACAAAAATGTACTGTACCTTTTCCTTTATTGAACTGTTTATTTCTACTTCCAGTTGACTAAATAACCAAGTGTGATGCACCGTATTGTGATTAGAATTTACATATTGCATTTTGATTTTATTAACCAATAAAACCAATTTTGGTTATGATTTGAATCCAATCATTGTTTAACCAATAAGCCTCACCTTTTGGTGTCTGTACCTCACCCATGTTGTCTTCTCATTTATTACACACATGCAGTTGCATATAGTCCGTATGTGGGCTTAGATAAGCCGTAGAAAATACACTACATTATTTATTATTAATCTATTATTGATTATGTAGCTTCTCCACTACACAGTGTGTCTAAACTGGTACTATATGAACAATAATCAGGCTGTCCAGGATTTCACAATTTTGTAATCGCAGAATTTAATGCAAAATCGAGCGAGCTCGACGTTATTCGGTGGAGCTAGTGATTTGCTTAAAATCAGCACAGATGTTTTGTGGATTTGGGCAGATTACCAGAATGTGCATTCAGCTAAACCCGCCTTCGATTCACGTGTGCCAAACATGACTACAGCTATCATGTCACATAAGAAGAGAGTGTTGAGAATTGGAAGTAAAGCAGGTGTAATAATTTTAAGATGGACAGATCTAAAACATGAGGCAGTGTCGAGGTCAGGGTTATCACATGTCAGGAGATCACTAAACAACAATACGAGGGCTGTGCAAAATGCAGAAAGGGAGAAACACAGACACAAGGAAAAAAATAGGTAATTAATTGTTTTAAACAGTGATACTGTATGTGTGTGTGTGAGGCAGGTGTGTGTAATCACTAAGTGGGTGACTGAATAAGCGTGTCCGTTGTCTATGCAATCTATGTTTGTAGCTTGTAGATTTATCTTAGAGGTTGTAGTTTGTTGATTCAGGAGACATATCAATTCAACAACAACAATTTTATCAATTCAAGTTATTTTCTGCAAGAGAGTGTGAGAATATGTGTATTAATATAACATTATCATTTATTTTCCAGCTGTCACAATCGTGCTGTTATAGAAAATATCTGCTGTGTTAACACTGTGCTGTGTTATAGCTTATGAATGTACTGTAGCCTTTGTTGTTTCACAACAACTCAACAAACTCAAGTTGTTATTTCTTGTGTATGAATTCTGCATTAGGAGTTTTGAAGACAGAGAACGATTTCATTGGATTTGATGACAATGATAAAGAAAGAACTCGACCCTCTATTTTACTATCATTTTAATCTCCCTAACAAGACAAATAGGTTTGTGTAAAGGGAGGACAGCTGGGACTGAATATCACACAGAATCCAGATACAGGGACGAATAAATGCTGACAGGAATGTTTCTTCACAGTGGGACTCCACAGTCCTGACAGCTTCTCATCACTTGAGACTAATTTAGGATTCTTCAAATATAACTGTCTAAAAGATTTTCACATAAGGTATGTCCATACATTTTCACCAAGCTTTTTAGATTAGGGTCCACGGCCCGTATTCGTAGAGATTCTAAGAATGATCCTAATTTAGTTTAAAAATTGATACCTAGGAATCATATCTTAAGAGTGATTCATGATCTCAGGGCAACTCTGAGCAAGGAAAATACAACAATTTTTATCATAGAGAGGAGGTGGGGCTTAACCCGTTACTAGCTATGACACATTCTTTTGAAGACTGTGATTGGTTGTCGCATAATAAAAATGAAGGCTTTTAAAATCTGGTCTATTATAAGCCTTTATTATGCCTCTACGTTAAGATATTTGAGACTATATCGTGTAGGGATTATGTTTGTGACCGATCATATTAGAGATTCGCTAATATCTGTATGTTATAAATGTAATAAATGTAACACAAATGTAAATGTAAACATCTCAGACACAGCTCAGTAATCATATGGTATCAAAGCACCAAATTATATCATTTATGCCACTATGGCATTTCGGCTGTGTTTCAGAGACGTTATCGTATCTCTAAATGCCATAGATATATACAGTATATAAGGAAACTCTGAAGTCCTCCTTTCTACTAAGATTTTTTGACCTTAAGAGCCCTTTTAAGGGTTAAGATGCTTTATGAATTACTTTACTATCTTATCTTTACTAGGATCTTCTCTTTAACTTTAAGGGAAAATGCCCACATTTCTAAGAATTTTTTAAGAATTTCGTCACTGGGAGAAAGTAAAATGTTCATGATTACAGTTCCGGGAGACTACGCTCAATAATAGCATGATGCATTTAAATGTAAAATACAGTAGCTTACATATTTTACTCTTGCCTACACTCACCCAAAGCTGAGAGCAAAAGTTTACACACCCCTTGATTTATGGTTAAACAAAAAATTAATTGCAAGACATTAACTCCTTTAGACCATGCATCCATTAGAATGGACACATCACATGGTTTATGGTTGAGAATGTGAATAATGTCTGGTCACTGATTGGTCCTCAATCAGCCAATCACAATAAAGACATGACCAATAACTTAATCTGAGAGAGGGTCTGTCACGATCACGCTCAGACGTTTTATCTGTTGGGATATTAGTGAGCGATCCGGAAGTTGTCACTTGTGTTTTTGTTTACGTCTCATGTTCACTTGTCTGCCCCGCCCTTGTCTAATTCCTTCCCGCCTCAGCACACCTGTTCCTCATGTGTCTACTTGTCTTCCCCTTGTTTTTATCCGTGATGAAACCAGTTGTTCTGACAGCATCAAACGTCACATTAGATACTAGATACTAGATATTAGACACAGGACGAGAAGTAGGTTTTGTGTATGAAATTTGTCGGATTTGGTAAAAATGATAAAGAAAGAGCTCGACCCTCTCTTTTACCCGAATTTTAATCTTTCTTATAAGATATGTAGGTTTGTGTAAATGCAGGACAGCTGGAGCTGGATATCACTCGCAGAATACAGATACAGTAAATTGATTATGAGCACATTTAAGTGGCTAGTAAAGAAGACAAAAGTTGCTGTTACTCCCTTATAGAAAATTTCCGGTATTTTGCATATGAATACTCATTATGTATTTTTCACAGTTACTTGGTGCAAAACTATTCAATTAAAAAAATTTAAAAATAATAAAATAAAAAAATAAGCAAGGAATTGAATATCTATGTATCATGGCTGAATACCAGAAAGATAGATTGAACAACGATTTTTTTAGTTAGTGGTGCAAAATTGCTTTCTAAAAGACCTTTTACCAAAATCGAAGATGAGGATGAACAATCACTTTTTTTTTTTTTACTAGTAAACAGAATTTCAGTGCTGTGTATCAGTGCAGACTGTAGCGCTATTGATTTTTTTTTGGAGGAGTGATTGTGAGCAGTGAAGGTCACTGGATAAGGGCTTAAATCAGGCCAGGGCCAAAGAAAATGCACACACACACACACACACACACACACACACACACACACACACACACACGCACACAACCGAACATAAATTCAGTCCCTATTCTCCCTTGTATACTTTGGAATAACCCCCTACTGTAAGAAATGGCTCATACTTTGGGGAAGACAGTTTGAGGCAAAGAAGTAAACTAGAAGTAAACAAGACAAGTTTATAAAACAAGGGAGAGAAATAAAGAAGTGAGAGGAAGTACTGAAGAGGATAAATTGAGAGTGAGCAATAAAGTGAGAGGTCTAAGTGCATTTCAGCCTTGTCTCTAAGGGGCCAAACAGACCATAGCTCAACAAGCAGAGGGCAAAGAAACACACTTTATTATTTGACCTCAGACATACAACAACACACACTCCCACATAAATCAAAAGAAATGTAAAATGCTTGTGTTGATCCTCAGGGATGAGACACTGTGTTTTGCTGTAAATGTTGTCTACCAACTTAACAGTAATAGTGAAACTGATGCGTGCGATTAAAGTAAGTAAATTCACGGCCATGAGACGAGTAAGTTAAAAGCTACACAATCTTTCTTCTTTTTCTCTTTCTTGAGGTCAATAAGACAACAGGAAATGTTACTGAGAAACCAAAAAAGTGCAATCTCCTCCTGTCCTGAAGGTCCAACGGAGCAAATTATTATTAGTCTAGAGTATTGTAATAACCCTCTGGAGGCATAGAATCGAATCCTTTATTTTGTCACATATACATTACAGCACAGTGAAATTCTTTCTTCACATATTACAACTTTTGGAGGTTGAGGTCAGAGTGTAGGGTCAGCCATGACACAGCACCACTGGAGCAGAGAGAGTTGAGGGCCTTGCTCAAGGGCCCAACAGTGGTAGCTTGGCAGTGCTGAGGCTTGAACCCTGATCCTCTAATCAACAACCCAGAGCCTTAACCACTTGAGCCAGCACAGCCCAGAAAATTGGTTAGAATCCATAACATTGAGTTATTAAAGCACAGTAATCTACTAGGCAGTAATTTCAGAAACGTAGTCGGGAAAACAGGCACAGTTCCAAAAAAAACCATGTAAACAGTCAGCGAAGCAAACAGAGTCAATTTTTCAAAATTACCACAGATTTTTTTAGAGTTTTAGGCCAAGACGTGCCGTGTGCTGTTATTACAATGCGCCTCTTCATTTCATGATTGTGGAGCATAAGTGGCGTTCTCATAGACTAATTACATGTGTTTTCACTGGGAGGAGAAGGAGAAGAATTTCATAATTTCAAGTAGTTTTAGGCATGAAAAACACAAGAAGCCCCATGTAAGATTATACATCCCCCCCTTTATTACCATTATGTTACACATACATAGATAGTGATAGTGACGTGACATACAGCTAAGTATACAGCTGACCCATACTCAGAATTCGTTCTCTGCATTTAACCCGTCCCATTTAGCCTTGCTCAAGGGCACCTCAGTCGTGGTATTGCCGGCCCGAGACTCGAACGCACAACCTTAGGGTTAGGAGTCAAACTCTCAAACCATTAGGCCACGACTTCCCCCATGGATTTAGCTTTATATTCTGATTGCTAGATGTTGTGCCAGATCCCAATCTTCATTCAAGTTGTTGACCAAGCTATCAGGATAGATTGAGCAAATTGACTAATTCTTCAATAAATAAATAGATAAACAAACAAACAAACAAACAAACAAATAAATAAATAAATAAATAAAGCTAGCAAAATGATTAGCATTAGACCATCAGTTTAACATTTGAATTACTGTGTTCAATTTTTTTTTATGGCCAAGCTACCAGTTGTCTTCCTTAATGTATCGTTATTATATAATCCTGATAGTATGTTTCTTTCCATTCTTTTTAAAACACAGCAGCAAACCAGAAATGGGGGTGAGATTTAGTTCAATACTTAGATCTATTCAATATAATTGAGTATTTTGATCAATATTGAAGTACTGTCTTGAAGTAGTAGCCATTGCCAGCGAGAATTTTATATGTTAGAAATGTGTTAATGCTAAATGCTAAGAGTTGAATCTCACGACATGGCTACTTGTTATTAATTGTTATAAGTTATTAATGTTACTGTGAAAACTCTCTCAGTTAAGGTTTTGGTGTAAGACTGATTTAAGTGCACATACAATACTTATTCCTTATTGGTTATTTAACACTGTTATTTTTATTATGAGCATTGTGTGAAGTTTCCCATCTTCCTCATGTGGACAAATGCTTCTACTCAGCTCTCAAATCCCCAAACCAAGCTTGCTGGTGGATGTGCAAGGTTGCACGGTGCATGTAATGTATGAAGATCGTGAGCAAGGTTGTAAGGTCTCAGCAATATGGTTTGGAGAAGTGCTGGCTAAATGGTTGAGGTCTGGATTACTGATCACAAAGTTCTGGTTCAAGCCCTAGCACTGTGAAGCTTTCACTGTGTACAAGATAACTTTTTAAAAAGGACCCAATTTTGACTAGCAGCAGCACTGTGTCCAAGCTTTATAGTCAATTCTGATGTTTCCACTGAATTTTTCTGATATTTCAACTCCAAAATTAACGAAAATCAGATAAAATATTTCGAAAGATTGTTATTTTCTAGAAACAATATAACAATATAAAGTCTATACAACATGTAGCTTGCATAGTCAAATTAGATAGAAGATAGAAAGCTTGCCAGCGAGTTCAAAAGTTATATGTTGTTCTAATTTGTGAATGAAAATGATTGCTTTTTCCAGCAGGCCATTCTTACCCCTAGTGTTTCTGAGTATTGTTCTTTGGCAGACAGAAAGAAAAACAACTTCTTTTGTCAAGCCAATTGTTCCAAACATAATTTTATACCAATTATAAATTTTAATTTGGGGTTTTTATGAAAAAAGCAAAAATCCAATGTAACACGAATGCAATCAAGTGCAAACACAACTAAAATAAAAGAGTTTTCAATCTGATGTACATTTCTTTCTGTACATGCCCAGTGTGAGCTGTTTCAACTGCGTTGAAATCAGTGCAAGAACGGACATGTAGACGTAAAGTACCCACACTTCAATTCCTACAGTACATTAAGTACTTTACTATGTCCTCTAGGTAGACAAGGATTCTCTGCATGCAACCACCTCTTATTGTGTCAATGTCTTATGTATAGCTTGGACAAAATAAAGTGCCTACTAGCAAATAATATTTTTTAGCATGACCTGGCACACACATCTACATCACACAAGGTCTTACTTACTAACAGCTGTAATCACAATGACAAATGAAGGAACATAGTAATTGAACTTATAATGGGTTTTTTATATCCTACATTAAAGCCATAATCATAATAAGACATTGTGTGTACACGAAGCATTTCGATATATTTGAATTTTTCATGCGGAATTCTCCATGAGCAGCTTGTCATCATAAAAATTTCTTTACTACCATGTATGACTGCAGAGGAGACACACTGAGAGCTCTGATCTGGTCACATCTATTTTATGACACTGCAAGTGGTGGGGAAAAAAAATCAATAAAAGTTGAGAGCTGCAGTTCATGGGGCTTGACAGCCCCATTAAAGGTTAACATGTGGCATGCTTTTGAGTCCAGTAGATTAATGACTTTTGAATGCGACGTATAAATGCAGCAAAACTGTGCATGCATATAATGTCGTACTGTCTAACGTGGCAGGAAAAGTGTTAAGGTGCAGAAATTTAAGGGGTGGAAGTGGTTGTGGATGTGATGTAGTGATTATGACCCCAAATTTACCAATAATAAGTCTTTTGTGATAGGTTTTATTCATTTATACAGTAAATACAATACATTCTAATAGTTAGCTAATGATTATGATTTTTATATCCTTTTTTTATTTCTTCTTCATAAGCTTGGAAGATTTTCTTCTTTATAAAAAAAAAAAATGATCAAAGTATATCTATCAGTATAATAAGAACATTTTGAGCAATAACCAGAAATGATTAAAAAAAATGCCTTAATAATTATAATCCTATTATTTATTTATTTATTTATTTGTTTGTTTGTTTGTTTGATTTAAAAAAAAAAATTTATAGCTTGGGAAAGGTGCTTTGTAAATTAAATGTAATAAATAAATGAAACTACGTTCTTACTGTACAACCATTTACCTTGATTATCGTACACGGCTAATCTTATAACTCTAGGATAAAAATCTTCTATTTCCATTACGGAAATAATTGAAAGCTTGGCACAGCAGTTAGTGTTGCTGCCTCACACTTCTGAGGTCCACTGGAGTTTGGGTCATCTGGGTTTTATCAAATTTGCTGCTAAGGTGATTTTGTTTGGTAAATTGTTCCTAGGTGTTTATGAACCTGTGAAGGCATAGTGCTATGTGATGGACTGGTGTGTCATTCAGGGTTTTCCCACATGTCTGATAAGTAATGTTAAATTACTGTAGATTATAATATCTCTCTTGCTTTCTCACTCTCTCTGTCTCTCACCATGAAGTTAAAGCACTTCACTGTAGGAGTGCTGGAAATCATTTTAAGATCCAACATAGGATTAATTTCCTAATATATTTGGCAAAAAACGAAGCCTTGGGGATAGAATCGAAAATAAGTTTGAATCAGGTGTAATTTAGCAATACTGAATTATACAGGGTCTGTAGAACAGGCAGGAATTCTACTGAAACGCTACAGTTTTACATTTAAATCGACCTGAACAATTTACCATGCAAACTAAAAGAGTAAACAAAGCAAAGGTCGGATCATCAAGACGATACGTGCAATAATCAGAAGGCTTAGTAATGTCGTAGGTACAGTGCTGGAGCGGGAGCTTTGGAAGAGATAACTGTTATCTAGGGCAAGGAACATTTGTTCGCTTGAGCTTGTGATAACGTTTCATATCATTCACTGGATAGGGGTTCAGGAGAATTGGAGTTGGCTGATTGCAGAGGTGAATACGACAGTAATGACAATGAGATACCGGAGACGTCTTCTGTGGGTCCGAGCATTGAGATTGGATTTTACTTTTTAATGTCAGTGATCCCATGGGACCAAGAAAAGGACCAGATGCTACAGGTCTGCCGAAAGAACTAGCATGGACTAGCATGACTGAGTGACAAATAACAGTGACATGATAACTGTAGCGTATATCATCTGTTTATATCGTTGCAGTTTCTGAGCTTCTCTGAACAGATCTGTAGTGTACATATCTAATCACCTGGGCTCTCAGAATGGTGTTTTTTCAGAGAATTTTTGTTCCCCGAAGTCTGGGCGCTTCCAGCTACACTCTAGCGTAGGGATGGGATGGTAACAGAAGTGCAAGAGGAAATTATAATTGTCAGGTTGATAAAAAAAAAAGAAAGAAAGAAAGAAAAAAACACCCTGGGCAACTTTCATACAAATTACAGTAACTACACCCTGGAAGCAGTATTTACACAGTCACTGGTAAATTGCATCAAATAAGAAATCCCCCTTCAGGCTAACTGAAATTCCACATGCTAGCTTAAGGTACACAGTTAAAAAAAAAAAACAATTTACTTCCATATCTCCCTATCTAACCAATATACAGAAACAAAAAGGACACAGGACAGCCCTGGTCATTTGGACAACACACAAATGGGAAGCAATATAAGGTGTAAACACATTGAGCAAACAGAAATAAAAGGAGGCTAAAACTCAGTGTCAACAACAGGCTTTGGGTCTCGCACCAAGAAGCTTCAAAGCACAGATTAATGGACACTGACGGTACCTTAAATACCTTTGTGACAACGCTGTGCGACTGCCAGTGGGCTGGAAATGATATTTCAGGAACCTAGAAGAGAGCACAGCATGAGACAACATCCAACTCTGAAACCTGGATGCAGGACACCCAGAGAAAATAAAGGAAGTCAGAAGAACAACTGGAAGAATGCGAAGCATACAGCATCGAGTACATGTCATAAGAATGCTGGAAAAGTGTGAATTGTATTGTAGATTAGTTTCTTTTTCTTGCCCCCAGGTGGTCCAGCAGCAGGATCCCGTGCTCATTTGACCACTAGCTTGGACGTCATATACAAATGTACTCCCATTTTCTCTATGGATTCTCCTTAAAGGTGAGGTGCACGATGTTTGAGAAATGCTTCAGAAAACTGAGTCGGGCCGGAAAAACAAAGCAAACGTGTAGCCAATGAGCAGAAAGGGGCGTGTCTTGTCAATATGCGGCAGAGAGAGTGTTCAGTACGTATGTGTGACATTAGCAGAAAGCGATTGAAACATTGACATGGCATATAAAAACAAAAAGTGAAAAAAGACTTACGATAAGGCAAGAAGTAGAACCCTTGTTAATATAGGATCAGCTTTCCAGCGCTGGAGAGGACTGAAGGAGCGGGAAGGCCTGCGACGGAACGCCGAGGTGCTTTTTTCCCTCTCGATAGGTGAGTAACGTTGGTTTCGCTTTGTTACACAGAACTAATATATGCCGTCCTTTGCATGATTATGCTTGTGTGTCATTTTTGCTTGTTTGTTTATCTGCAATCGTATTGTTCTTCCCTTCAGCTATGATAAAGACACATTTCTTTCCATTAGTTGCCTGGGTTACGTATGTATGTGTGGGCGGAGCTATCAATACAGGGGTGGGACCCATTTGGGTTAGGGGCGTGTTTGTTTTGGTGATTTCAAATGTCAACATTGGCTTTCAAACATCGTACACCCCACCTTTAAAGTTATCATGTAAACTGTGGTTACTTACAAAATACTATAAAACTTGCTGGAAGAATAGTTCCAATCTGGACTATTTTAGTAAGCAACTCACTGACAGTATCTATTCCTACAATAAGAGGGACCATGGATGTGAGGATGCAATATGGATGCCTGCCAATATTTAGCAGCGAGCATCTGGTAGATTTTCTTTTTATTTTATTGATGTCTGGGTATCTGGTGGCCAGGGAATTATGAGTTATGAACCTAGGAGCGCATAGAGATTGTAGAATACACAAGTTCTGGCATCCACTCTGGCAGGAACGATGTGATCTAGGATCTGGGCTATTTGCCTACTAATGTCCCAGCTAATTATGGAGACAAAACACGATACAGGGAATATGGTATCTGTATTTGCCAGTTTAGGGATTGATGAAAAGGTTTGGTTTTGCCAGTTTTCATAACCTCGGGCCTTGTTGCAAAGCACTTTGCATGTTGGGGGGTTTGGTGTATACTATGAATGTAAAGTGCTCTACACCTTCTAGCCACTTTTAAGGCACCAGATTAACAACCTGGTAAACCTTCTGTTTATTCATACATCAAAATAATTAAATCATTGTTATTTACAGCATTTGGTAGATGCACTTATCCAGAGTGACTTACATTATCTCATTTTTGTACAACTGAGCGATTGTGGCTTAAGGGCCTTGCTCAGGGGCCCAACAAGTGGCAACTTGGTGGACCTGGGATCAAACTCACATCCTTCTGATTAGTAGTCCAACATGTTAACCACTAGGCTACCACATGCCCTGATATATGATATAAACTACTGTGTGCAGGTTTTAAGAACTCCATGACTCCAACATTACATGTTTCTCAGCAGGACGTGATTAATAACTCACACTCTCAAAACCCAACTTTGTCAAAATCTGAATTTCACAAATGACAAAAAAAGCTACTTAGATTTAATGAGAATTCATTCAGTATCAAGCAAAATCTTACCAAACACACAAGAAAGTGCTACATTTCAAGCTAATACTATAAATTATGAATCAGCTTTGTGAACTGGGTGAATAAATCTTTAACCTTACAATACAATGCTGCCAGATCAGCTTTTTCCTCCAAATATGTTTTTTTCATGACTAAATATATTGTTTTATTTGTTTTTGTTTTTCAAAATTAAGTTCTGGAGGGCATAGTCAACAAGGTGGTTCGGGTCTCCACACACACACACACACACACACACACACACACACACACACACACACACACACACATATATTACTACCACCACCTTCCTGTAAACACACTCACATACATGCATACACAAACACACACACACACACAAACACTCATTACCACTACCCCAGAAACACACAAACACACGCATACAGGCATACATACCTATTACTACCACCCACTTCCCGGAAACACACACACATGCACACACACTCATTATCACCACCACCCCGGAATAAACACACACATACAAACACACAGGCACACACACATATACACACACACAGGCTTACATAGCATTTATCACCACCCACTCCCCGGAAACACACACACACTCACACACACACACACACACACACACACACACACACACACACATACCATACCATTATTATTATTATTACTATCATTATTATAACACTATTAACCCTACTTCCCTAATACACACACAAACGCAGAAAATCACAAAGCCAGCATAGCTAATCAGAAGGTAAATAAAAGAAAGTATTTACACTTTAATTAACTGGATAATTTAATTTTTTTTAAATACTAAATAGAATTAGAATCAGACCCAGCAATTTTCTTTTATTTCACTTAACAACAGTTTCGGTTGGATTCCTGCTGCTGGATGACATGACCGGACCCTGATTTGGTCTTCTTCTAATGCATTTTTTCCCCTAGATCCAATGTATTGCGTCTTCGAAGATGACCAAATCATAAACGAGCCTCAGTCACTGAGATCACAGTTTTTTTCCCGATTTGGATGTTTGATGCAAATATTAATCAACGCTCTCCTGTATTTGCATGATTACATTATTGTCTTATGATTAGCGGAACAATATATATATAGTATTTATATTATAGCAGAAACAAAGAATGCTGTAATGTCATGCTCTCGAGTCACGGTAGCTTTCTCATGTCATTATGATGGAACCTCTACAGCAGTAAGAGACATGAGGTTCTGTATCATCATCGTCTTCTTTTCAAATGTGCACCTATTTTGTTTTTGTATTGCTGCGCTGTTCTCTGTGACAGATCAGTGTGAGTTTCTCACTCCAGTTGTGAGCGTATGTGCTTCGGTCTGCCTCGAGTGCATCTATTATATCTGGAATATGTTTATATCTTGGGAGCTGTCCATGCTGTCATTTTTATCTGATCCGTTTTAAGAAAGTGATTTGAAATATTTTTTCACCAGACACTAGAGATGGAACTCGACTAAGTGCTTTCGGATGATGAAATCCCAACAAAGCAATGAAAAATTCACTATAATTTACATTTCATCCAGTGGGATGATTTCAAATCAGTTCAATGCAACATGATGCTAATGATATTCAAACCCTTGGTTCAGTTAAAAGGTGCTATATACATGGCACCTGGTGTACAAGGTACATGGTGTCATCTGAGTTAAGGAGGAAAGATAGATGTAGAGTGAATTAGTGAAGAAGTAAGTGCAAAATTCCAATATCAATAACCAGTACGTAGATAAAAAAATATAACCAATTATGGTTGAAACCTACTTAAAAAAAAAAAACTTGTCAGACCAAACAAAGTTTTTTTAGAGGTTATGAAAAGCCAAACTGCCGTCAGATACAACGGGGAGAAAATGTGTTTAATACAGGACTAAAAACAACACAGTTTGAGTGACAGCCTGGTTTCGGTCTCGATTACCATGCAGCGTAAATACAATGAGGCTTTGTGAACATGCAGGAGCAATGACCTGTCTGATAAAGCCTGGCTATTTACCACCATCTCCACAACCCATTTTCTCTCAAAAAAAGTATAAATTTGTTCACTTTCTCTATCTTTGTGTGTGTGTGTGTGTGTGTGTGTGTGTTTGTGTGGTAAAACTGGGGTGAAATCCGATGATTGAAAAACATGATGTACTCCATCGTCACCTGAAGGAGACAACGAGGAATTACAAAGAACAAAGAATGAGTATGACATCCTAATGTGCTAATGTGGCAAAACCATGCAAAAAATGCTGCTGTCTATAAACTTCAACAAGATAATTAATTTCTTGCTTGCATATTTGCACTTTTAGACCGTATAATAACACTTTTCGGTCACACCCTTTTTGAGTCTGGTTCCTCTAAATCTTTCTTCCTTATATCATTTTAGAGTTCTTCATCGCCACCGTCGCCTCTGGCTTACTCATTAGATCTGAATTTAAAACGTATTATTTACCTCCTGAATTGATATATTTTTGTAATGCTGCTTTGTGACAATTTTTAAAAGTTTTATACAAATAAATTTTAAAGATACTTTTAGGATGCTGGTATTAAGATCGTTAAGAACGTTATTAAGATCATTTCAGGTTTTATAAAATACAGTGCAACCCACTACATATTCATGTCCTTGTGCTGCAAGCGCACATTGATTTTGGAGGAATAATATGCAGGGATTAGTAGCTGTTAGTGACCTTTGCACTTTTCTAAATGACATTCTCCAGATGACATTTTCAAATGATTGGAACTCTTCATGCAGGTGCTTTTGATCCACGCTGTAATCCTGTCTACAGAACATAATGCAGAGTCAATGAGTGTCTTAAGCAGAAGTTAGAAACAGAATCGTACCCTTTAATGTGAACATTTTGACTGTGGCTTTATGATAATATTCATTCATTCATTCATTCATCTTCTACCGCTTATCCGAACTACCTCGGGTCACGGGGAGCCTGTGCCTATCTCAGGAGTCATCGGGCATCAAGGCAGGATACACCCTGGACGGAGTGCCAACCCATCGCAGGGCACACACACACTCTCATTCACTCACGCAATCACACACTACGGACAATTTTCCAGAGATGCCAATCAACCTACCATGCATGTCTTTGGACCGGGGGAGGAAACCGGAGTACCCGGAGGAAACCCCCGAGGCACGGGGAGAACATGCAAACTCCACACACACAAGGCGGAGTCGGGAATCGAACCCCCAATCCTGGAGGTGTGAGGCGAACGTGCTAACCACTAAGCCACCGTGCCCCCCCATGATAATATTATATGTTCGATATATACTCGGAACATTAAACACTTTAAACAATGTAAGTGTCATAACTAGTCATTTCACCAACGGCAACATTTCCATGCATAGATTCAGGAAGTGCCCTGCGATAGGTTGGCACTCCGTCCAGGGTGTATCCTGCCTTGATGCGCGATGACTCTCACTCCCCTTGACCTGAGGTAGTTCGGATAAGCGGTAGAAAATGAGTGAGTGAGTGAGTGAGTGAGTGAGTGAGAGAGATTCAGGAAGGACTAGAAAAAGGCCACGTTTGTTTTCACGTACGAATACAGAAACGTACGCTGATCATAGTGCAAGCGTGTGAATACACCCATTTACACCAAGAAAAATAGGTAACGCTTTATAATAACTGCACATGTCCTAAAAATAATTTAAAAAAGCAAAATTTGGTGTTTGGACTTCTCATAAAATCAACATGTCCATGTCTTTTTATTTGCTGACTTTACAATTACATTTCCAGCCCAGTGGACAAGGGAATCAAACTCACAACCTTCTGAGTTGCAACTCAACACCTTAACCACTATGCTACTGTATGTTGTTACAGCAGATACAACTGATCAGCTATTATACAGTATGTATGCACTGACAGCAAACCTCTCTTCACTCTGTCCAGACTTTGAGCACTAATTGGCCGGCTGAAGACGGTCTTATCTTTAACTTTAACTCACCCATACTGTCCTGTTTGGGAGGGTCTGTGCCCGCGATAATCTCAGGTTCCTGTTCTTATCTGACATTAGTGGAACCCGATGTGGATTTCTTTCTTCACAACCATCTCACTCATTTTTTTTCACACAACAAACTCTATTTGTGTGTGAAAATTACAAGTCAGCAGTTTCTGAAATACTCAAACCTGCCCATTTACTATTAACATCCAAGCTTCTATCAAAGTCACAGTGATCACGTTTTCCCTATTCGGATGTTCGATGTTTGTGAACATTCAATCAATCAATCAATCAATCAATCAAATTTTATTTAATTTTATTTATTTATAAAAAATAAAATCAATAAGAACACAATGAACATAAAATAGCAGTTGAAACAGGGTCTACATGTTAAAAGCTTGTATGAATAAATGAGTTTTCAACTGCGATTTAAAAACACTCAGCACAGTGATGGATCATAAGTGTGCTGGAAGTGCGTTCCACAGCTTTGGTCCCTTGATGGCAAATGACCGGCCTCCAAACTTCTCATATTTGTATTCGGGAGTGACCAGAGAGGTATGTCCAGAGGAGCGGAGAGATCTGGCAGGTTGGTAGACCTTTATTAATTCTGTGAGGTAGGCCGGGGCCAGACCATTGATGGCCTTAAACACAAAGAGAAGGATCTTATACTCCACCCTAAACCGCACCGGAAGCCAGTGAAGTGAGTGGAGGACAGGGGTGATGTGTGAGCGTTTGGAGGTGTTGGAGAGAAGACGTGCTGCCGCGTTTTGTACCATTTGAAGCCGATTGAGAAGTGATTGATTAAGTCCAGTGTAGAGAGCATTACAGTAGTCAATCCTTGAGCTGATGAAGGCATGTATAGCTTTTTCGAGGTCAGCTTGAGACAAACATTAACTGAAGGCTTTGATCTGCATCTGCATGATTTTAATACATTGCATTGTGCTATTGCCACATGACTGGCTGATTTATGATGTATGATTCCAGCTGGTTAGAAATGTGGGGTCAAAGCCAAGCATTAGTAATGACAGTGTGCCACTGCAGTAGAGAGCATTAACAACCTTGTTCAAGTACAGTAAATAAATAACAAGCATTGACCTTTCAGGGAAAACTAAAAATATTTAATTGTGTCCTTGGAATAATTCAATAAATAAGTAAGTGAATCATCATAATTTTTTTCAACCCTTCCTAATCCTCTGCTTTCTGCACTTCTAATTCAACATATGGTCTGATGGATCGAGTGATGTGAAGGTTACCTTATAATCTGCTGAATAATGTGCGGACAATTTGTTTTTTTTTTCCACAGTATTTCTACATAGTCAGGAATTTTACACACAATTTCACACACGGTGTCAAGTTGCTTCAGTTAATTGGAACCTTGCAAACTACTTCATTTAAGATTCGTGATTAAGTGTTAATAACTAAACAATGAAAAAAATATTCAGAAAAAAGAAAAACAATAACCTCTAAAGAGATTCATATACTAAGACTTGTGTGATGCTACAATGAGGTTTATAAGGACATGATAATTCAACATATATACTGTAGGACACTTACTGTATGTACAAATGCTGTTCATAGGCTTCAGTTCAGGATTCAACGCAATCGTCCCTCAGCACCTAGTTGAGAAGCTGAGCCTGCTGGGCCTGAACACCACCCTCTGCAACCGTCCACTGCTGTTCACTCTGCTGGCTCACGATTGTGTAGCAAAGCACAGCTCAGGCCACATCATCAAGTCACCAATGACACCACTGTGGTGGGTTTCATCAGCAAAAAGGTCTCTGACCGAAGATGGTTTTCGAAATCAGAAGATCACATTGCAACCTCTCTCAGCTGAACACGGGCAGATCCTCTGTGTAGATCTTTAAGAACACCAAATTACTTGATTTTTACCTGGCAGAGAACCTCACCTGGTCACTCACTGCCAGCTCCATCAGCAAGAAAGCAGCATCTCTACTTTTTGCGAAGTCTGAGGAAAGCACATCTCCCACCCCCATTCTGACCATGTTTGACAGAAGGACCATCATGAGCATCCTGAGTAGCTGCATCACTGCCTGGTGAAGGAATTGCCCCATTTTGGATCACAATCCCATACAGTGGATAGTGAGGACAGCTGAGAAGATCATTGAAGTCTCTCTTTCCTCAATTACACCTTCCACATTTACACCAAATGCTGCATCCGCAAAACCAACAGGATTATGGATGACCCCACACTCTCCACCCTCCTGCCATCTGGGAAGCGGCACCGAAACATCCGGTCCCTCACAACCCATAACCAGACTGAACTGAACTAAAACCAACCACACACTCATACTCAATATACATCTATGTTTACAGCACCACTCATATAAACACTGTTGACACTTACTTCAATGATGTTTTGCACACTCAATTCAATTCAATGCTGTTTTTGCACACCACTATTTAAATTGTTGCCATTAACTCTTATGTTTATATTTGTTTACAAGAATTCTATTCTTGTTTACATCCTCTTATTTTCACAATGGTCAATTACAGACTGCACACTGGTCTAGCGTTATTTTATGTCCTTCACTATGTTATGTCTGCACTGTCTTCACACGATGCACTTTATGAGGCTAGGACAACTTACATTAAGCACTTTGTTGTTCTATATTGCTTTGTGTTGTTTTATGTAGCTCCATAGTCCTGGAGAAATGTTGTTTCATTTCCCTACTGTATGTACTGCATCAGCTATATATGGTTGGAATTATAATAAAAGCTTCGTGACTTGATAGATAGATAGATAGATAGATAGATAGATAGATAGATAGATAGATAGATAGATAGATAGATAGATAGATAGATAGATAGATAGATAGATAGATTCAAGGAAAAACGTAATTAGTGTCAAAGCAAGAAAAAATGAGAGAGAGGTTGATATATATTTGCATTATTTACTTAGATACTAAGATACTGAAAAATATAATGTGGTTTCATTGGAGGTCAAAGATCTTGATGTTCATCCAATTTTCAAGTTTCACATACTTATTTAAGTAGTGTTCAGAATGGTAAATGCCTCCGCCTCCAACCTAACGAATACGACTTACGAAAAAAGGAACTAAAATGAATTAAATAAAGACATTAAACAATTGCCTTCATTACCTACAGTATGAGAAGGTTAATGAATCTGTGTCCACTGCAACCTCAGATTCCTGTTTTTGGCTGACAGGAGAGGAACCCACTGAGGTCTTCTGCTAAACGTTAAGCTGCTTTTCTGGTGAGGTTGTCAGTTCACAACAGTCTATCCATTCTCCTCTGACCTGTCTCCCCAATAACCTGTTTCCTGACATTTTTTTTTTTCACAACATGGTTCATAAATTCTATAGAAGTTCATGCCTGAAAATCCAAGCCGAGCATCCATTTAAAATGTACGCTTATAGTGTGTATGGTAGCTGAAGCTCTTTGACTTGTATCTGCCTGATGTTATGCATTGCACTGCTGCAACATGATTGGCTGATTCGATAATTGCATGAATGAGCAGGTGTACAGGTCTTCCAAATAAAGTGGGATCCAGCAGCTAATATACCAAGCATAACATATCACTGGCAATATGATAGATTTGTTGAAATTGGGTCACAGATTTTCTGAGTTTTCTAGTTATTTTCTGCTGCTCACAGTCCACACACAAAATGACAAATTGGCATGCTGGGAGGAGAACAGGGACCACATCTTGTCACCACTTACCTAATCACCTAACCTCTACACGCATTTTCACTCACTGACGCTGATACACACACACACACACACACACACACACACACAGCAAAGCATTCCTTCATAATGTATGTGGTGAAAAGTGGAGCTCTGTAAAGCATAGAGAAAATCGTTTATCAGCTGTGCGAATAACAGAAGGCAACATCTTGGCACATACATATTTTTCATAGCAAATGGGAACACACAAACACACACACACACACACACACATTTGTCTTACTACCCTTCCAATGTCTGGAACTTCCAATGACTTCATTATTAATGCAGAAAATTCTATGCTATACCTACATACAGTACACCCTTTGAATTGACCTTTGTTCCCAAAAGGAAATAACCTGAAGTTATTGTAACGTTATTGTTATGGTAAAAACCATCACAGTCCTTTGACTTGAACATCACTGGAAATCTGTCAGTAGAGCTTAAACGTTCTGTGCAAAATGGCCCAAAATATTTAAGAGCAAGAAAGATTAGGTGAAAAATTATTATACAAGAACAAAAAGACTTCTATGTGGACCGAATGAGTAAAGCATCCAAATTTTTAGACATTCTATTATTGCTCATCATATACAAAGTATTAAATAAGTAAAATATATTTGCAGAAAAAAAAGTCGTGGCCTAATGGTCAGAGTTTGACTCCAGGTTGTGGGTTTGAGTCTCGGGCCGGCAATACCACGACTGAGGTGCCCTTGAGCAAGGCACCGAACCTGTCTGTCTGGTCTGATCCCACTGAAGAACTACTGTAGCATAAACTGCTAAAAAAGTACATGACAGAAAATTGTCAGAACACACAGTGCATTACAGTCCGGTCAGAAGGCCAGCGCTGACTCCAGTCTATGGACACCGGTGCTCCCTAAAGGCAGTGCCGTCTTTCAGAAGGATAATGCCCTGTCACACTGCAATATTCAGGAACGGTTTGAAGAACTTGACATAGAGCTGACTTGCCCTCCATATTCCCCAGATCTTAATCCAATTGTGCGTTTGTAAGATGTGCTGGACAATCAAGTCTGATCTACGAAGGGCCCGCCTTGCAGTTTAAAGGACTTAAAGACCTGCTGCTAATGTTTTGGTGCCAGATACCACAGCATGTCTTGTGGAGTCAATGCCTCGACTGGTAAGAGCTGTTTTGGCAGCACAAGGACAATCTATACAATATTAACCCATGTACATAACCATACATATACATATGTCCACACCCACATAACATACACACACAGCTGGGTGATTACACACCTCTGGCCCTAATAGACCATTATAAACTACTGTAAATGAACATCAAACACTCACAAGGCAAACTGTATTTAAAGCCGAGATCCTGCTCAGCCTCCTATGGAGAGATTAAACAAATCACAGTGTATGACTCAGTGGCAACGTCTAATAAAGCATTAAGCCACTTTCATACATTCAGCTGTGTTTAAAAAGGTTGTGAACGTCAACACTTTAAATTTAGCAAAAGTATTACAGTTCTGAGGCACAGTTCTGATGGACGATTCTGACAGCCAATGAGCATACTAGTTAAATGAACTGTGTAATGTATCGGCTTTTTATTGGTCATTTTTAATTTATTCTGGTCAGACAGTTTTTTGAAGATTACAATCATAATGAATACTTTTCTTTCTGTCTGTTCATTTTATTTGTTAGTTAAACTTACTTGAGGCGGCTTTGGGCCTTTTAGATCTTTCCTTGATCTTTGATTCTATTAGCATTTAGGACCTTATAAATTTCAAAAAAGCTAAATGAACATATATTTTAACACATTTTTCATGGAAATATATTAGCTATTGACCTGAAATTGTACTACCACAAGGTGTGCAAACAGAGTATGCTAAAAAGCTAATACGTGTGTGACCAGTTGTGAAATAGATGCATTACGTTGAATAACTCTTTACCTGCAAAGTGTGTAAAGATTTAAGGACATATTTTAATATTTCATTCAGAAGAAAATCTGTCCAGGATCTGCTGTCTGATTTTCTTGTGTCGCTTAGTACCTGACATCTGCAAGAGCGGACTACATTTTCCATTCAAATAGATTTTCCACTACCCTTACAGTATATCCTACAGGAATTACATTTATAATTACGTGTCCATCACCAGCACATGTACAGTATACAGTATAAACACAGTAAAAAAGTTTGATTGATCAAACCCCTGCTAATGTGCTAATGCTAATCTTTTCCATTATTTAAGAGAAAAACTAATGATCATTGTTATCAAATATTCAGTATACAGTGCTGCAGTATGAATAAGACTCACAGCAGGGTGTAGCTGAATAAAAGTTTCTCTATAAAACTTCAGAAAGTAGTTCTGAGGCTGTAGAATGTCTCTCACTGACACTGGAAAAGTAAATTCGATGGGAATGTTCATCCAGCACCGATGCTTTGAACTGGCACAAGCAGCTTCCAGATCAAATTGGAGATACGTCCTGCACAGTGGCAGGTTGGTGTGTTTGCTTGATTCTTGTAATTTGTGGGATGTTCTGATAATTATTTTACCAAAGAGTCTAAAATATCAACCCAGTGAGAGGGATGAAAAAGCTGAGGGATGTTCAAAGAGGAATTCTGTAGCAAGTGAGCCTGGTTTTGCTGCTATAACAAGCGTGAACCAGGAGATGAGGAATGAATGGTTTGCAAAATGATGTCAGGAATCTTTCTCACGCCACACAGAGGCGCTCGGCATGCATAGTCATTGTACAGAACTACAGCGCACGCTTACATGTTGTCATGTATTTGTTCATGTTGTCATCACTGGGATTTTTGTTTTGATTCAGTTCTTGTCTCCTCCAAAGTCTCATCATTCCCTGCGTCCCTCATGTGTCTTTGCTACTAACACATGTTCTCAGTTTAGTCTTTAATTAGCTTGTACTGTACAGTTAAACCTTTGTCGTTCGACCTCACACCTCCAGGGTTGGGGGTTCAATTCCCGCCTCCGCCTTGTGTGTGTGGAGTTTGCATGTTCTCCCCGTGCCTCGGGGGTTTCCTCCGGGTACTCCGGTTTCCTCCCCCGGTCCAAAGACATGCATGGTAGGTTGATTGGCATCTCTAGAAAATTGTCCGTATTGTGTGAGTGCGTGAGTGAATGAGAGTGTGTGTGTGCCCTGCTATAGGTTGGCACTCCGTCCAGGGTGTATCCTGCCTTGATCCCCGATGATGCCTGAGATAAGCACAGGCTCCCCGTGACTCGAGGTAGTTCGGATAAGCGGTAGAAAATGAGTGAGAGCGAGTGAGTGAGTTAAACCTTTGGGTTTCTCTGTTCTAAAGTGAAGTATTGATCAGTGTTTGGCTGAGTGCTCTTTTTGTTCTGGTAGCTATATTCCAATTCTTGATCATGTTATGTATTTTTGGATTAACCCTGACCTCTGCCTGCTCCTGATTTTGTCTTGCTTTGCATTTGTCTGCCTGCCTAACATAAAACGTATAACTGTATTTGCATTTGTTTCACCTCTCATTTTGTGATACATAACACGACATTATTCTTCATCGATCGATAGACAAATAGATAGATAGATAGATAGATAGATAGATAGATAGATAGATAGATAGATAGATAGATAGATAGATAGATATACAAATAGATAGATAGATAGATAGATAGATAGATAGATAGATAGATAGATAGATAGATAGATAGATAGATGATAGGTAGATAGACAGATAGACAGATAGATAGATAGATAGATAGATAGATATACAAATAGATAGATAGATAGATAGATAGATAGATAGATAGATAGATAGATAGATAGATAGAACACATATACTGTACACTTGTTGATTCAAGCAATTATCCAATCAACCAATCTCCTCATAGCAGGAACACAATTCCTAAAACACTTGAAGAGATTAAAAATCAAGAGCTTCAGTTAATGTTTGCTTTAAAATGTTTACAACGAATTTTATTACAGTATGTTAACTCAATTGACTACAACCGTGAAGAACAGAAAAGCGCTTCAGGCATGACAGCGCTTAAAATAAACCTAAAGAATGTTTATTGATAAGAACGAGACGTAAGTAGGTTTGGACTCGGTGGACTAGATCTGTAGCAAGATCTGTAAACACGCTCGATCGTAGAGATATTCAGAACTCTGCTGGTGCTGCAAATGATAAAATAAGAACAATACATTTCAGAATGCAGAACACGTCAAAGACGGTGGATTATAACAGCAGAAGAGAAGATTAGGAATTTGAGCCTACTGTGAGCAAGACAAAATAGTCCCCTGATTTTTTTTATTTATTTATTTATTTATTTTTTATATAAATCCTCTGCCACATTATAAAAATTTATTAACCTTGGTTTAAATGGTGCTGAGGGGCAATTATTTCTCGTTTCGCATTTTTCCACTGCCTCTCTCTCTCTCTCTCTCTCTCTCTCTGTGCCTCTCTCTCTCTCTCTCTCTCTCTCTCTCTCTCTCTCTCTCTCTGTGCCTCTCTCTCTGTGCCTCTCTCTCTCTCTCTCTCTCTCTCTCTGAGGATGACATCAATCTTCTGCAGTCACTGGCTGGACTGGGCTTTGACCCAGTAAAGAGGGAGAAAGCCTAGCTAATATTAAGTTAGCTCCCAGGACACACTTTTTGACACTTCCTTCCACACACAGAGTCTCTCCTGAGCCCATAAAAACAATTCTGAATTCTACCATCTGACACTTTTACACAAACATGCACACTCACGTAAGCTCTCTGGAGTTTGTATTACATATACATAGTACAGACACACTCTTGCAAACACTTGCAAACAATGAAGATAGACCTGTATCTCACAGGCTTGTCCTCTCCTAGGATGTCTGAGTAAACAGATACATCAATGTCAGACAGCATTTTCCAGTACAGTAGACAACACGGCAAAACCATTTAGCCATTATTGCACATTCTAATGGTCTGAATCAAAATTTCATCATCCCATCTAGTCCATTTTCATTTTCAGTATAAAAGCCTTGACCTTGAAAATATAAGCATTTTTCCTTCCAGCCTTTGGCAGGAAGTAATTAGTCCTAATTCATGTTCTACTCTCACTCTCACTCTCACTCATTTTCTACCGCTTATCCGAACTACCTCGGGTCACGGGGAGCCTGTGCCTGGCGTCAGGCTTCTATCTCAGGCGTCATCGGGCATCAAGGCAGGATACACCCTGGACGGAGTCAGCCCATCACAGGGCACACATACAACCCATCACAGGGCACACACACACACTCTCATTCACTCACACACTACGGACAATTTTCCAGAGATGCCAATCAACCTACCATGCATGTCTTTGGATCGGGGGGAGAAACCGTAGTACCCGGAGGAAACCCCCGAGGCACCGGGAGAACATGCAAACTCCACACACACAAGGTGGAGGCGGGAATCGAACCCCCAACCCTGGAGGTGTGAGGCGAACATGCTAACCACTAAGCCACCGTGCCTCCCCAGGCTTGTTTATTTTATAGAGATAAATAATAACTTAATTTAAAACTTCGAATTTTCATTCTATGTTTCTAGACTTCTGTAAAACTGCTTTGAGACATTGTTAATAGCACTATACAAATAAATTGAAATGAATAGTGAATAGTAGTGAAACCTTTATATTTGTCTTGTATACATAACAGAACAGTAAAAAATCTTCTTCCAAGCACAGGGTCAGGCATGATACAACACCATTGGTGCAGTGAGGTTTAAGGGCCTTGCTCAAGGGCCTAACAGCAGCAACTTGGCAGTGGACACTAACATGCCTTTAGTACTCCTAGTATTTATAGAGATTAAGACTGAGATTCAGTTACTTTCATTAATGTTGCCAGAATCATTTTAAGATCTCTAACATGTATATTCAGCCATAACATTAAAACCGCCTATCTAAAATTGTGTACTATATAAATCCTTCATGTGCCATCAAAACAGCTCTGATCCACCAAGGCATGGATGTCCTTACACCATTTTTTAATCATATCCAGCATTAACGTTATTGTGGGGATCGGTCCGGATGGACTAGTCTTCCCTCCTCAGGTGCCCATGATCACTGTTGCTGGATCACTGGTTGTTCTTCCTTGCACCAGTTTTGATAGGTCCTATTTACTGCATCCTGGGAAAACCCCGCAAGACCTGCTGTTTTGGAGATGCACTGACCCAGTCGTCTAGAGAGCACAATTTGGCCCTTGTCAAAATTGTCGATCAGGTCTTTACTCTTGTCCATTTTCCCTGCTGTTCACTCCCTGCTTAATATATCTTGACATGTGACATTGTAATGAGATAATCAATGCTATTCATTTCACCTGTCAGTGGTTTTAAAATTTATACTGTATATGAGCAGTGAACCTTGCTGGTTGTATTCACCTACAGTACAAGTTAGTTATCTTTAACAATCTGGAAGTTATTTAACTATTTTGTGTGGGATATTTTTAGTATGTTTGCCTGATTTATTAAGACAAATTCTCTCACTCACTCGCTCTCACTCATTTTCTACCGCTTATCCGAACTACCTCGGGTCACGGGGAGCCTGTGCCTCAGGCGTCATCGGGCATCAAGGCTATTAAGACAAATTCATTATCAGTTTGGAACAATAACTTTGTCGTTGTCCTTCGGCTGCTTCCTGTTCGGGGTTGACAAAGAGGATCATCTGACTTACGTATTTGATACTGGCACAGGTTGTACATCGGATGCCCTTCCTGAGATGCCAAGTCAAGTCAAGAAGCTTTTTATTGTCATTTCAATCGTATATAGCTGACGCACTGCCTAGTGAAATGGACCATGGTGCTACATAAAACAACACAGAGCTAAGGACTTAAAGTAAGTTGTCCTAGCGACATAAAATGCATCGTGTGCAACCTAGCAACAGAAAACACTACAGGACAAATACACAGAATAGCACCGACCAGTGTACATTAGTGTTAATTTCGTCAGACGAGACGAGACGAAATATGTTCGTCAACAACCTTTTTTTTCATGACTAAGAAGAGACGATGACAAGACTGCACCACTGTCCAAAAACGCTGACTGAGACTAAATTAACATGCATTATTGTTGACGAAAAAAGACGAGGCGAAAGTGTTTTGTATAAAATGAAAACTAAGATAAAATCTCTCTTCATTTTCGTCTACAATTGTCTCTGCTTTTTCATCAGCTGTTACGTCTTTAAAATATTCACAACGAGTTCGCGGCTTCGCGCTGTTTAGTGTGTGTGTAGAAACGATTCGTCCACACGCCGCTCAAAAATAAATAAATAAAAAAATTCTGAGCGCAAGTCCACCGTCTAGGCTTTTTGTGTTAAATTATATTTCCTGTATAGGCTCTTTTATTGTACATGACAGCTTATGTCCCGATGACCGGTCTTTGCATTACGATTAAAAGCAGCATCAATAAAGTAAAAAATGTGATGTGCAGTCAAGTTCGAGTGAAACATATGTGAAACACTTTTTTACTGAAATGTTTATCAGTAATAATCTCAGTAATAATGTGTTATTTTAAAAAAAAAGACTACAATTTTTTGACTAAAACTAGACTTTTAGTCGACTAAAACTTGACTAAGATACCTTGAGTTTTCTTTTGACTAAAACTAGACTAAAATGACGAGACCTTTAGTCGACTAAAACTTGACTAACAAAAAAAGATATGTGAATGACTAAATATGACTAAAACTAACAAGGACATTTGGCACAAGACTAAGACTAAGACTAAATTAAAAATAGGTGACGAAATTAACACTAGTGTACATTCTGTAAATTTAGAGTACAATAGAGGATTCTTAACAAAAGTGGGTTCTTGTAAACCTATATACACTTATGTAATAGCAGCATTTGGATGTATTGAAATGTGATGTGCAAAACAACGACTGAGTGAATGTACAAGGCAGCATGTGCAACAACTGCATGTAAACACTTTAATATTAATGCTTCTGTAAACATGGATGTATACTGAATGAGTGTTTGAATGTGTTATGTCAGAGATATTCAGTTCAACAAAGTGCCCTTAGCGTAGACTCCATCATTTTGTTCGTGTAAAATGTTTCTGGTCAATTGGTAGAAACGTTGCCTTGCAGTGCTTTACTGTCAGTTCCTATAACAGCTCTTGATTCTGTGTCACTTGCAAGTTACTTTAGATAAAAGCATCTGGCAAGTGTATAAGTCTAAGATGTTCACTTATGCGCAACTTGAAAAGTGTTTTCTGAATCGTGTTTGACATTTTCTATGCTCTCTGCTTACCGGACGCTTTCCCTCTGTCTGTGGCTGTCATCGACTCTTCAGCCGTATCGTCCCATTTACCACTTCAAGAATCAGTTCTAGTCTCAATTACAGTCTGATCGTTTTTTTTTTGTTTGTTTTTTTTTTGTATTTTTTTAACACAGATCTTGTTGTTATTTTTTCTTATCCTTTCTTCTTTTTATTACTTTTCACAGAAGGCAGACAGAGCATGAAGGGTATTAAAGTCAACAATGAATTCCTTTAAATAAGAGGGGGAAAAAATCTATTTAGAAATAAACACCTCTTTTCCTCACAATTTATTTCTAGAGAGTGACAGCTCAAAGAAAGTGCTACAAAGATGTGCATATAAATTAATTTGGCCGACCGTGCACACATAAAACTCTCTAGCCTTGAGGAAAGCGTCTGGTCCGTAGGCTTCAAAAGAAAGAGTGTGTGTGTGTGTGTGTGTGTGTGTGTGTGTGTGTGTGTGTGTGTGTGTGTCACTGTACTCATTTAAACTTTATCACCAAGCTCTCTCTGTCTGAGAACTTCACTAAACTGCAACACACACTATTAAATCTCTTGACCACACATGTTTTTTCTCCATTCTAATCTCTTCCTAACGTCTTCTTCTTTTCTTCATTTTCTCCCTCTGGTACAGGATTAAGTTAATCTCTTTATTTCATAAGACTTCCTACAGAACTCTAGAGGCTGTAATTTACCAGCAGATTATATATTTTGGTAAATATAATCCTTATGTATTTTTCACTTTATGATAATCTTTGGTAAATCCGTGTGTACGTGGAGCTGAGAGAAAGCAAATAAAAAATATCAAGTAAACTAATCTTTGGTGTATTATAATACACAAGAAATGCATTTATTTATTTTTTTTAACTTTCTTTTATTTTTCGCTTGCTGACAACGGTTACAATCTACACACACAAACACATGGGATTTTCCTGCTACTATAACATACAACAACTATTTTAAAAGATCATAAATAATATAGCTATATACAGTATACAGGATAGATAGATAGATAGATAGATAGATAGATAGATAGATAGATAGATAGATAGATAGATAGATTAATGTTGTATAGTTTTTATAAGTTTTATAAATTTTTATAATTAAATAGTGTAAAAATACCCATAGTTTTTATTGTCATATTTATTATGTTTATAGATTATTTACAGTATATTGCACATTAAACTGAATGCTACCAGTCGGAATGTTGTGAGTTTAAATCCCAGTTCCACCAGGCTGCCATTGGCCCCTGAGCAAGGCCCTTAATCCTCAATTGCTGTGAGTTGCTCTGGATAAGGGCGTCTGCCAAATGCTTCAAATGTAAACGGAAAATAACTATTAACTTTATTTAGACATTTAAGGGCTTTTCACAGTTGAAATAATTAACCCTGTGTCATTGTAAACTTGGAGAAAACAGAATTATGGCTTGTCTTGTTTCATCTGTCACACAGCTCATACTTTACCTGAGGTTAACAATTAATCCTATTGTTATTCTTAATTTGACGTTTCACACTGTACATTTTGAAACTATATGCAGCATCAACAACCATGATAAGATGATTACAGAATGTGAGCGCTTTAAGTAATGGCTCGTCTTGTTCTTTCTCATCAGTGAAGGACAAAAAAGGATGGGTCTGTCATTCTGTGCCTAACAGCACTCACTCCTGTGATGTTCGGTACTTAGCAAGTTGTCGCAACCCGCAAACCTGAGCTGTTTTTGTTTGTTGTTGCTACGTCCTGGTTTTTATGTGATGTGAGGAACGTACTGTTCATTTTCTGATTGCGTGTCAGTTGCTAAGCATCTAGCCATAACAATTTAACATTGCATTGTTTCATTGCATTGTTAACCACGCTTCGAATCATGGGTAAAACGCAATGCCTGTATTACAAATTACAAGTATGAAGTGAAGCGAAGTCAAAAACCCTTCAGTGTGTTGGTGTTTCTCAGTGGAGTCAGAAAGCAATCCATTTCCTTTTCACTTTCCAGCATACAAAGACTGTCAAAATTTCCCTGGCTATATTGTATAAAGAAGAGATGATAAAAAAAACATTCTTTCTTTACCACAAAGAAGATTCTAAAAGTTTCTAAGCTTAGACATTCCTCTAAATAACCTGCTCGAAAAACTCTTCCGTGGCTGTTGAACTCAAGTCCTTGATTTCTGTTTCTGAATTGACATGGACTCATTTATTGGCATTTGCAAAAGTCTGACATGAAGCAACTTTCAATTATTTTTATTTGAGTCGAAGCGCAAACACGTATGTACAATGGCCTGCCTGGAAAAAAAAATAAATAAATTTAACCATGAAAATTAATTCAATCCTGTTTTTTCTTCTTTCTTTTTTTTGGGCATCAAATTTTTAGTGGTTTTCCAATCCTCCAGAATCCAGAATAATCAGAATATATTTCCTATCCCTAAATGCCTAGATGTCTGTTTTATGTTTACTTTACAGTCAGTCTCTCCAAGAAATGAAAACTCTGCAACATTCATAAACGCTTGCATTTTTTCAGAATCTCCATTGATTTTCCACAGATTTGGGCCAAGACAAGACAACGTGACATGCATTCAGTTCATCCATTCACATGTTCTGAGCGTGTGTACAGCTATCATAGAAAGTAATTACACACAAGCCTACACACAAGCCTGGTAGATTTTATAGATAAATAGAAAAGTTGAAAAATTCAATGCTTGCAATTTCACCAATTCAATAATTTTCTGCAAAAAAGCACACAAATTACAAAAAGCTGAATTGAAAATTTTGAAAAAAGCTTCACAAAAATGAGAAATTGTACCTTTTTACTTTTAATATTTCAATCTCATTTCGCATATTGCTATTGGCAGTGTTGCTGTGAAGTTGCAGTTGGATGAGATGAATCCGTATGCAGATTTTATTAACGACAATCTAAAACAATGGACATAAGCAGGGTGAAAAAAATAGTCAGTAGATCCAAAAAAAACCAAACAAACAGTCTAGGCGAGGTGAGGCAAATACTCTAAAATATACATCGCTGAGACAGGACACATCGCTGGCAATACTTCAAGCCATAACGTGGTTAGCATGCAGTTTAAATGCCTGAGACCGAGAAGTGTTAAGATGGAGCCCAATACTCCCTCTGGTGCTTGGGAGGGTGCATCGCGGTTGGTGCTGTAACAATTGTCTTCGTTTTCTTTAGCAAGTCACTGTTTTATGTTCTTGTGTTTTTATTTATTTTGTTTTGTTTTGTTTTTTATTCATGTTGGTGCTGATATGACAACATTTGATTATGGAGAACGAATGTGTGCAAAACATGGCACTAAATTTAGCTTAAGTTAATTAAGACTGAACTTTTGATGAAGGTAAAGCGCATCCGAGTGTGTTGGTTACTGTCTCATTAAAATTGCTACCAATGAATTATGTACCATATTGCAATTTCTCAGCGAAATGTTGTTTTGCACCGTGAGGTGCCCAAACCCTGACAGACAGCTCTGTGTAGGCTGATGCCCTGCAGCAGTATTTGCATGGTGTTTATTCCCCCTTCTTAATGAGTTGAGGAGCTACATTATGACTGCATCTCTCTATTCACATTATACTAATTGACAGAAAGACTCTATGAAATGATGCTGATTTTACTAAATAGCGCTAGATATTTGTCTCACTCACATACTGTAGTGTTCAGTTTTTCATTAAGCAGTGTGTCTGGCTTTTGAGGCTACCTGACTGGAGCTCTTTTTTGCATAGGTCCTGACGTTAACATATGCAGGAACATTAATCACACAGAGGAAGGCTAATGAATCACTCTCTCCTTTTGTACATGCACTGAATATCCTTTTTTTTTTCTTTCTTTTTTTTTTCTTTTTTTTTTTTTACACAATACCTGCCCAGCTTTAATCTTAGCAGAAAGGAAAGGCCTAGAAATAGCAGTGCAATTTTAAGGTGGAAAGTGGACACCTGTAATTGTCCCCACTTATGCTAATTAGACAGCGAGAGAATGAGAGAGAGAGAGAGAGAGAGAGAGAGAGAGAGAGAGAGAGAGAGAGAGAGAGAGAGAGAGAGAGAGAGAGAGAGAGAGAGAGATTACTCTTCAGATATTTAAAGGCAGTTACCATTCAGGATTAATAAAAAAATAAAATAAAAATAAAAAATTATAAAATAATAATAATAATAATAATAATAATAATAATAATAATAATAACCTACATTTTTTCTTGTACAAAAGGGCTGCTAGGAAAGTCTAGAGTCTCCTAGAAAAATTATAAAGTATAAATAAATGTCTAGAGTTTTCTAAAAAATATATACTTACTTACACTAAATGAGCCACAGTTACTTTCTTATTGTTTGACATTGCTTCTAAAAAAAAAGTCATCCCACATAAAATAACATCAAATTAGCAGATTTGGTAACACTTGCTTTTTGACCTACATAGTACCTTTATAACACATACATTAACATTGCAATTACATTATATTAAGTGATGCAGCAGGATTTATTATATCAAAATAAAGAAGATACTGAATGCTGTATGCATCTTTGAATATACATGGTCAGCCATCTGTCATTATTATTTGTTGGCTAAGTGATTGAAATGATTGATTACTGTATATTTCTTTAATCCATATACTACCATTTTTGGAAGGAGATTCCAGTCTGAGCACATTGTAACAGAGGTAAAGATTTACATGTAAAGATTTTGACATGTGAAGTTGCTGATCTCAATCCGACCAAGCATCTGTGGATGTGCTGACAAACAAATCCAAGCCAGAGGAAATATGGCAAGAAAAAATAACTCCCTGAGGTGATATGAGGAAAATACACTGAGAAGAACCAGACTCAAAACAGAAGTGATTCACATCTGGGTTTTTGACATTTCTGAATTCATTATAGTCTTAACATGAAGTCTTTTCTGTGGAGGTTATCAAAATGTTCAGTGGTGGAAACTTGGGCATATAACTCACCATGACGATTGTAGTCCAAACCATCTCCAAGGTTTCTCAATTTTACTGTCTATAGGGAGCCCATCAATCTCTATACTGTCCCAGTTGGGCCATCCTCAGCTGCAGCAAGTGGCCTCCAAGTGATTCTATCTGGCTAATCAGGTCTGGAGAGCAGTAGTAGTCAGAAACACTGGTTTCTCAGGAGTAGCATGTGTAGCTTGAGGCAAAATATTAGGTATGTTGCATGGACTCTAGCAAGACTAGCTATGAAAGCATTATTAGAAGTGAGAGCCAGAAGGTGACAGATATGAGGGAAAGCAGCCAGACACTCCACTGTCGACAAACCTGAGCGAATGGTTCTGGTTCTAGTTAGGATTCTGGTCTAACTGGATCTTGCACTGACTGAACCGTCCAGACAGGAAGGCACTACAATAATCCAAAAGCATTTGAACTAGTTTTTCTGCATCATGTAATGACACAGAATTAATGTTTCTAAACTTAGCAATATTTCTATGATGTAAGAAAGCTATACCAGTAATATTATCTACAGGAGCTTCAAATGAACGGCCGGAGTCATTAATTACCCCAAGGTATTTAACTGCTGCACATGATGAAAGAAAAGAAAAGACAGCTTGCTTCTAAAAGCTTGTTTCTGGCTGCAAGGGGTCCTAGGACAATCACTTCTGTCTTGTCAGAAATAAGCTGGAGGAAGATAGGCTGGTTTCTTTCAAGATTCAAGATTCTTTTATTTTATTGTCATTGTACTGAGTACAGCAAAATTGAAGCAGTCCTAACAGTGCAATTCACCTATAATTTGGTGCAAGCTAAGCTTTCATTTTAAGAACTGAAACAAGTGTACATAAATAAAAAGTGAAGTATAAGGTATAAATATGTCAATATTTTATATAGATAGAAATATATAGCTATAAATAAGTCATCGCACAATAGTCAAACATACGGATTTGTATATAATGAGAGGACATTAAAGTGAAACTGAATGTAAACATGTTAATAATATACAATATAGAGTACAACAGAATGTAAACATAATGAATACATGTTTACATTCTGTTGCACTTTATATACATCTGGCTTTGCTAAACCGAAGCTAACAATTATTTTACCCAGAGGTACAATAGCACATATAAGGAAAAAGACAATGGGTCTAAAATAGAACCTTGTGGAACACCAAACTTTACCTTATTATGCGTAATGAAGTCACCAAACATTTAGCCACATAGCCAGTGCTAGATGAAGAGTTCCTTAATTTTAGGAGTTTGAATGCTACTGGTATTATTTTTTTTTAAGAAACCTGTAGGTCAGGGATCTAATACACAAGTTTATCATTCCCAAGAGGAATTTCCTGAAATTAGATCGGCTTCTCAAAGGGGAGTGAAACATTCTAAACGATGATCTGATGGAGTAACATACAGTAGTTACCTACGGGGTTAAATATCCAATTGTCAGGTTTTAAATTTATAGCCTGAAACCTTTGCATGATATTTTCAATTTTCATGTTCATGAAGTCATTGCTACTGTGTATTGATGCTGTGCATTTCTCTGCAATGGTTTTATTTCTACTTAATTTTGCCATAGTATTAAATCAAAATGCACTTCATGTTAGTGTAATAAATTTACCACCACAAATGCCACCACAACAGATGCTTCCATGTGGTTACAGGAAATGTATTCCGTACCCCTCTCAGATACGCTCTTATGAGAACAAATTAAACTGAACACAATTAGTCACTGCAATTAACTCAAGTTTTTTGATACAATAACAAATAATCCCTTACCTTAACGGCAGTGAAACTGTCCTCAATTCTGGTATCATAAAGGAATCCAAATGTGCACCAAAATCAGCCAAAACTCAAGATCTATAATAGAAAAGTGCTCATGTAATAATCATTAATGTTAGGGTATTTAATGTCAGAGTAATGACACCTGTAATTACCAAGTGGTTCAAGTTGCAGGTCTTGGTGGTACTGAACCACCAGGCTTTACTCTCTGGACCCCTTATAATCCTGATGAAGTACCTCAGAATGTCCACTGACTAGAAATAAAAAAACAAATCTAAACATTACAACTTGTAAATAAGATTGTTTGTGTGTTTGTATCTCAGCTGCCTCTCAGTAGAATACCAGACTGGGAGCTGAAGAAATCACCAGAGAGGAACTGAGTAGTTTTCAGGCGTCCAGCTTTTCAGCAGTGAGAGGCTGTGAAAAGTAGAGCATGAGGATCGTAAGTGCTTCTTGTCATAGCAGTTTCATTCTAACACGTCTAACTTTCTGTCGCTTTTTCTAACAAAGAATTGGCTTCAAAAAATAAATGAAAGGTTAGTTTACCAGAACGTCAGCTGAAGATTCAGTTTAAGATGCGGTGGATGCTACGACTCAACGACCTTAACACACACAAACACAATTAGTCACTGCAGTTAACAACATTTTGTAATGCCACATTGAATAATCCCATATCTAAATTCCAGTGAGACAAACCTCATTAATGTTAAAAGAGGAGAATTCCTGCAAATAATAATTAGTTAAAGCTCAACATCAAATATGAACATTGTGGCAGAACAAAAACATCACAGGTGCTTTGTATTAAAGTAGATTTATATGTGTGTGTGTGTGTTTGTGTGTGCATCTCAGCTGCAGCATTGTACGGTTCCTCTGACTGGGAGCTGAAGATGTCTGGAGACAGAAGCTGAACATCATGTAAGGCTCTGTTCAGCTCACCAGCACTGGGAGGCTGTAAAACATAGAGCAAAACATTCACAAGTGCTTCTTATCATAGCTTTCTTATCAGTTTCATACTAACACAACTAAAATTCTGTCAGATGGAAAATCCAGTGAGTAAATAAATGGCTCTTTTTACTATTTTACCAACTTTCTGTCCAGGTATAATTATTAAAACCCTTAACCGAGTTCAGCAAGCTAACTGTCTTTATACTCGCTATGATATTGTGTTAATGAAATAATTAACTATATTCTTTAGATAGATAACACATTCGAAAACAAAAAAGTCAGTAGCATGAGAGCTGGTTTAATCGCTACGCTAAGCACGATTTAGTGTAAAACCAATAGCCAAGATTGTGAACGTGACCTAATATGAGGGTAAATATGTCATTGTGGGAATTAAATAAATTTGAAAGTCAAGGTAATCGATTCGGTTATGTATTTTGCTGTGTAGTTTATACCTGTGGCTAAGTTCGCTAGCATGGTAACTAGCATTAGGCTAATTTGTGCCAAAAGAGGATAAGCTTATTAGCTAGATAATGTTAGATTGTAACAAATTGTAGGGGTTAGGGTTAGGGACATGTCAAATTATCCTACCGTGAGCTGACTGAGTGTCCTCGGGAGGAGCGTGGTCTCTCCGCAAACACAGTCACCAGCACCTGCAGACCCACAGCACAGGCGATCTCGTGCAGCGTCTCTTCAGATCCAGGGGATATCTTCGGAAATCCATTGGTTTTTTTTTCGCAACTTTACAAAATTTAAATATAATTTTTCATCCATCCATTTATTCTCTACACCGCTTATCCTTCTATGTCTTAGGGGAACCTGAAGTCTTACCCAGGAAACTCTGGGCACAAGGCAGAGGACACCCTGGGCAGTCTATTGCAGGGGACAATCGGACACACACCCATTCACACACTACTGACAATTTTGAGACGCTAATCAACCTACAACCCATGTCTTTGGACTGTGGGAGGAAACCAGAGTACCTGGAGGAAATCCATGAGGCACAGGGACACCATGCAAACTCCACACACATGGCGGAGGAGGGAATCAAAAAGCTATCCCTAGAGGAAGAAGGCAATCTTGGATTATTGTTTTTATTATTATTTCCTTGAACGACTTCGAATTACTATATTCATGCTATATTTTGCAGTGCATGCTCAAAATCTGAACACACAGTCGATACTTCAGTCTGCAGGTCTTTATTTTTGTAGTATTATAGGTATTATGTCATGTGATATGACACCTACAGATGATAGAGTTCTAATCCATATACAAGTGATGGAGCTAGAGATAATTTAATTCCAGAAGTGCTGATGATATATACTTCTGATGTCCTGTGAAAAAGTATCGCAAACCGGAGCTAGAGGAAAAGCTAGAACACTTACAAATACAAGGGGAGTAATCAGTCAAAGTATAAATAATTCAACGACACAAACATTTAAGGGCTCTTGAAACAGGTTACGAGGGAATGTGAAGCGCAAATCAATCTAGGAAATTCATCCCACTCTTATTAAAGCACAAGTAAGTAATGTGAAGCTGCTTTTAGCACCAGGTGGATGCATTAACAGCTATCAATAATTAATTAGGTTTAATTGTATAAGCAAATTATTTTTATTTTCTCTTTGAAGCATTAAATATCAACAACAAGATAATTGTGTATTGTGTTATTTTGTTTAAAGGCACAATGCCTATAAAATTAGTTTCTGATTACAAATTGAGTCGATTGTGCTTATGATAGGTAGGAATTTTTTTCGTTGTTGTTTTTTTAAATGAGATATGTTTAAGTGTGTTTAATAAGACACTTAAACATATACAACATGTTTTTTTTTCATAATTTTTTTTTCAGAATGCTATCTGACTGGGTTTTTCCTGTTATATTTACAATCACGTGTCTATGCGTGACATAATCTGTATACTTCATGTTAGTATAATCCTTTTATTGAATTGGCAAAATGCATAGACTGTTCAGAGAAATGAGAACAGCTTGGCCTTGTGTGGTTTTGTTTTGAAAGTTTTGTCACGAATATTGACATGTCTTCATCTTGCAGGAAATCCATTAAGAAGCATGGTCCCATTGGGCAGCGCAGCTTTTCATGCTACAGTATAATTCTGACATTTGCACTATACTGTTATGTCTCATTAATCTCACATGAGCTAGCAACAATAGCTAGCAGCTTTTAATACTAAAGACATAAGTGGCTCATGACTGTGTGTGTGTGTGTGTGTGTGTGTGTGTGTGTGTGTGTGAGAGTGTGTGTGTGAGAGTGTGTAGGGGCCAACGAGTCAGAGATATTCAGGTTAAAAATGGTAAATTCTTAAATTCTCTCTCTCTCTCTCTCTCTCTCTCTCTCTCTCTCTCTCTCTCTCTTTTTTTTTTTTTTTTTGTCCTGTTCTCTCTCACGCATTAATTATCCTAAAACAGCAATTTGTGTAAAAAGCCATCAGAGTCAAACGCTGTGCTGGATAATCCAAACACTGGATGCTTCTTATCATGAGTAAAGCAGTGTGACACTGTGAATGAGTTGCTAGTATGTGTCCCTGAACTGTTCACAGATTTCAAAAAAACACAAAATGAGCCACTCAGTGTCTGCCTGACTCACTTCTGATGCAAACTGATGTAACTGGCATTTTCATTATGTCTGCTAAAAAAAGGTCAGGCTGCAGTCATGCAAAAAGAGTGAAAGCCTTCATAAACCAGTTGTTGTTTTACCTTGAATTAAATATATATAGTAACATTAAATATATGTATTTATTAATTTATTTTAATTAATTTATATATATATATATATATATATATATATATATATATATATATATATATATATATATATATATATATATATATACTGTATATATATAATTATTTATATTTAATCATTTTTATATGTAATATTTAATATACAGTAGATTGGATACACATTGACTATATAGGATTTAACCCTTTTTAAATTTTAAATAAATGCATTTTTACCTGCAACATTATTTAGACATCTTAATAAGCCTGAAGTGGGTAAACAGATACTCAGGCCTGATGTATCTAGGGCATCATTCCCTAATTGAGCACTCCTGCATTTTATCTGACACAGATAACCAACATTTTCACACAGAGGTATAGAGATGAGATTTTTTTTTTTTTTTTTTTTTTTCATTTTGAAAAACAATTTTATTCAAAGTCCCTGATCTGCTCAGTAAAGGATAGATTTTTTTTCAGTGACCTTGAAAACACTCATTACTCAAAATAAGAACTTGTAATTTACATCCAAATATATCCTTTCATCCCTTGAACATTCTTTTTTTCAGCCTTCCATCAACAATGCGATCCGAAAGGTCAAACCTGTTCATTGTCATCTGTTTTGCAATAAAGCTACACAATGTTTATTGCCCACTCATCTTCAGTTGAAGCACATTATACTTTCCATAGTCAAGTATTGCACTTACAGTGTTTTGCATTCAAGTATTTACCCCCTTAATCTTTTAAACATTTTGTAGTGTTATAACCTAGTATTGAAATGGGCTTAAATGGAATTATCTGTCATTTTTACTTCTGGTGCAACCAGTTGCCACAAAAAGAAGCCACATAATTTGTTGAATGGACTTCATCTGTGTGCAATAAAAGGTTAGCATGATCTCATCAAACAGCATCATGAAGATGTAGAGGGCCAAGAAATAGATGCGAAATGTGCATACATCTAAAGAAAAATAGGCACCCCACAAAATAAAATTGTAGAGACAAACAGTCTTTAACATATACCGGCTGTTGTTCTGTGTATTATGAACTCATTAATGTACTTTTGAACTTTAATTGGTCATTATTCTTTAATTGGTCATTATCCTTGCCTCCTGTAGAGGGCGTCTAGCGCTTCTGAGAAATAGAGGTTCCAGAGCTGGGGTCAGAGCTCATTAAACATTGCAAGAGCTCGCAGCGTAAACGTGTCTCTGTTATTTCTCTGAAGGTGAGCAAAAATATGGTTTGTCAATCACTTAAAATGACATTAAATGAGTCATGATGTTGTTATGCATGATACTGCTGAGAAATGCAATTGGTTTAAATTGGTAAACTTTGGTTTAAAAAAAGTTATTTTGTTAGTTTTGTTAAATTCATGACCGAATGTGCAAAGAAACAGAATAAGATAAGCTGGTATGGACACAAAGTGAGTTCGTAAATGTGTTTAAAGAGTTTTATATGTGGATTGTGAGTTCAAAATGACTTATATGTGAGTTTAATGTGTATTTGGGTCAGAGCCAAAATGGTGGCATGTGTATTTGAGTTAGAGCCAAAATGGCGGCGCGCAAGTGACAAATAACGTGAAACAAAATGGCGTGTTTAAAGCCTGTTTAATGAAAAGAGGTAATCGGTACTTATGCTTTGTTCATGATTATGAGAACTGTGAATATGTGAGTAAAGTAAATGGAAACATGTGAATGTGGTGATGAATATAATATGATGTGATTATTTAAATTTTTTTAGAATACATGATGTAGTGTATTTGTTCACATTGATGCGCTATTGAGTCACTGGTACAAATATGGACTTTATTTGAAAAGAGAGAATTTATTTGAACCTATGGACTTTTGAATACATATTTGTATTGAAACTGAATCGTTGTAATTCATGTTGACCTTATCTGAGAGAAAAGAGAAAGAATGGTCAGAGTTCATTAAACATTGCAAGAGCTCGCAGCATAAACATGTCTCTCTTATTTCCCTGCAGTGTTTTACATTCAACTTGCCCCTCTGGGTTTCTCTGGCCTAGAGCGGGTAACAAAGACAAAGGAATTATTAAAAGATATTTCCTGAAAAGTATCAACTATGGTTATGCTTTTAATTCCACTTGGAGCACCTATAAGTCCATCATTAACATTAACATCAATAACATCAACATTACTCATCACTCTAACAACACTATTCAAGCAGTGAAGCATGGTGGTGGTGGTAGCATCATGTTATGTAGATGGGTTAAGGACAAAATAAATTGAGAAGAAACCCTGTTCAAGTCTGTGTTGGGGGATTCAAAAAATCAACAGCTATTGATAATTGAACAGCTCACAACCAAGACCCTGAAAATGTTAGAATGGCAGTCAAATTCTAGACCTCAATTTGATCAAGGATCTTTGGTAAAGCTCAAAAATTCAAAGTTTGCAAATGGAACTTGAGTTATTTAAGAATAATGGGTAAAATATAGATGATAGTGCAAAATACTGAGGTAAATACTAATGCAAAGAACTGTATGGCTTGTGACCCATGAAAAGCAGAGATTTTAAGCATTGTGTATGATCCTGCCACTGGAAATAGCTATTCATAGGGAGCATTAAATGTGTTGTTGATAGTATGGCTGAAGACATACGCAAATCATGGGTTATCTTGTTTGACTTTTCACACTGCTTGTACTTTACTTGGGGTTAACAATTAACCCTGAGTATCCATAATCTGACCTTCTTATTTCTATATTTGTGCTATCAGCAACCATGATTGGATAAATAAATACAGCACTTGACCGGATTAAATAACAGCTTGTCACATCAGTGAGAGAAAAAAACCCCTTGGCTGTTTTAAGCCTCCTGAAATGTGTAAAGGCTAGAAAACAAAATAATTTAAAAGTTAAGAGTTAAGAAATGGGGGGGCACGGTGGCTTAGTGGTTAGCACGTTCGCCTCACACCTCCAGGGTCGGGGTTCGATTCCCGCCTCCACCTTGTGTGTGTGGAGTTTGCATGTTCTCCCCGTGCCTCGGGGGTTGCCTCCGGGTACTCCGGTTTCCTCCCCCAGTCCAAAGACATGCATGGTAGGTTGATTAGCATCTTTGGAAAATTGTCCGTAGTGTGTGATTGCGTGAGTGAATGAGTGTGTGTGTGTGCCCTGTGATGGGTTGGCACTCCGTCCAGGGTGTATCCTGCCTTGATGCCCGATGACGCCTGAGATAGGCACAGGCTCCCCATGACCCGAGGTAGTTCGGATAAGCGGTAGAAGATGAATGAATGAATGAGTTAAGAAATGAAAGACGAAACAAAACCTAACTTTTTTTTTAACTATTTATATAATAGGTGGTGTTTCTCATTGGGTGTAACATTCTAACACTACATCGCTTCATACTGTACACGGTTGAAACCACAATGCGGGGTTAACACTGAAAAACAATGCTAGCCCTGCTTCAGTGCAGGGTTAAATGAATTTAACATTTACTTTACTCAGGGTTAAAGACAAGGTTCCGAAGGATTTTAACCCGGAGCTAAGTGCAGCATGAGAAGCACTAATATATGCACAGGAAATAACAACAAATTGGAGATTTTTTGATGTGTAGAATTAAGCTAAAAAAAAAGGTCCTCTGGTCTATTAAAAAGCTTTAAACTATTTGTTTTGTTCGCATGACCACATCAATATTTATCTCACACTTTGGGGACTTTGTGAGAAAATAACAACACGGCAGATGCAAATACGTAAATAGCCTGAAAGTTTCACTCCATTTTGTTGGACTCTAGAGTGGTAAATATTTAATTACATTTGTTAATGTTGCATGAAATGTTTCAATTATTTATCCGCTCTTTAATCAGTGCCCTGTCCCAGCCTGTCTCTTGTTGCCTCTTCAATTAATACTGCTTTAGTAAGGCAAACCATCATTATTTAGTAATTAGGTTTTTGGATGGCAGGATGTGGCTAATTCTGTGGTGTGTGAATCGGCGAGACCTATTGACCAAATTGTGGATAAAATATATGTAGTGTGTTCCCAATTTTATGAGATTGACATTTAATGGCATTTTGTTAATGAACGGTGAAAATGACAAGCTTTTTTAAATACATGTCTTGATTTATTCGTGCATAATGTTAGCCATTATTAAGAGAAATCTAATGTTTATCAAAAAATAAATAAATAAAAAAAACATTTGCACATCTCCCAAAAAATACCCCAATGTTTGCCCATAATTTATCTACTAACTACTCACTCTACTGTGTCTTAAATTATGCTTGTTATCTGTGATGAGAAATCTATCATGAGTTCTCATTACTGGCATAATAAGGATGATAAAGATCTATTACATACATGTGCTTTTCCTCTGAAACACCAGACACTGTAAATAGAAAAGCTGTAACACATTTGCACAAACTGATCACAACAGCAAGCTTCCACCAAGTTCTGTCATCTACTGTATCTGGTGTGTGATTTGCACTTTAATTGGAGAATGTGTGTGTATCTGTCTACTTCTAATTTTCCTTACTTTTAAATAATTCGCTTCGTTTACACATAATCGCTGCTGACGGTTGATCAAATCTAGGAAGCAGCCTTGATTTCCTGACATGATTAATATGTTGACTCTACGATCCGAGCTAGAAAGAAAATCACCAGCAGTCTCACTTCTCAGTTCCATTCCGTCTTTTTTTTTTTTTTCTGTCTTTTTCACTTGGTTCCTCAGAAGTTTAAAATAAGTCTTTTGTTATAAATGTCACCAATTACTGGACCACATCCTACTTTATTATAATATACATTTAAAATAATTTAAGGTAAATAAATGTACCTTTGTTCTGTAGTTAATTATAGCTTCCCAGGTTAAAAAAATAAAGGATGTACCCTTGAAGTTGCCTTTCTATTATCGATGCAATGAGGTAAAATAGATTTGGTCAATTTATTTCTGCATGAACACACACCACAAGACAGGAATACAGCTTGAATAAAATTCCCATCCTTATTCCAAAGGGAAGAATGTAGGAAGAATGTGCAGAGCTCAGCACAGACAGTAATAATCAAGCCTTGGACTCTTAAATGCTAAGTTTTCAACACTACATGATTCACTATACTGTGACTTCTAATTTGTATATGCTTTGGGAACATGTTACAAAACATTAAACTGTCATTGTCTATGTCATTGAATGTGTCCGTTTGTTTTAGGTATTTAATTCTTCTTGGTCAGGGTGTTTAATCCGGGGACACTGAGTGCAAGGCAGGGATATGGCTTTTGTGGTGTGGGACACACATTTCCGCACACACTGACACTTGGTGGTAATTTGAGGTTGACAATTGATCTGTTGGTAGTTATTCAGATGGTGGGAGGAAACTAGAGGATCAGGAGGAAACCCATGGAGTTGCTAAACTCACTGCATTAACCCAAGCTCAAGATCGAACCTTAAACCTTGTAGCTTTGGTTTGGGAATACAATCCATTGTGCCCCTTTCCAGTAATATATTAATTGATCAACCAATTGATTAATTGATTAATATATTTATTTATTTATATAAAAACTGCTATGATGGAGTACAAGGCAATTCTTATAAAGTCTCTTAAAAATATGTCTGTCTTTTTTGTATTTCTGGAATACAGTGATGAAGGAAAAATTAGTTCACTCTTTCTCTCTCTCTCTCTCTCTCTCTCTCTCCCTCAACCGTCTCTCTCCCCCTCCCTCTCTCTCTCTACCTCTCTCTCTCTCACTCTCTTTCTGAGTCATTCGCTGTGCACTTTCCAACTGATTCACAACCCAAATCACATTTGTTGGGAAAGCAGGAGCTAATTTGCAGAGTTTGCTCAGAGAGTGTGAAGTAGAAAAAAAAAAGGAGAGAGAGAAAAGTAAAAGAACTGCAGTCTTAGAAGAAGACAGATAATGTGAGTGAAGTTGGCAATAAATACACAAAATAGACTAAAACGTAAACTATAAACTATGCAACATAAACAAAGCAGTAAACAATAAACTCTACACAACAAGCTCGGTTACAAAGTAGTATCTTGTGAATGTATTGCTGCTGATCGTCCTGCGCAGGCTGTTAGACTCCTGAACACAACAGTCTGTGGGCCATTTCATTTCATTTCATTTTACTGTGCTTGCTCTAGTTCTATTCTACTCACTGGAACTTTACAAGCATAAAGTTAACAAATTCACATGCATACATCAGTACATTTTGATTTTGTGCAATTACTGGTGACTTTAGCATTCTCATTAATGCAGTTATCCAATCAGACAATTATGTTGCAGCAGTGCAATGAATATGATCATGCAGATGAAGGTCAGTGAGACCTCAGAATAGGGAAAAACTTAGCTTTTGACTTTGTGTTTCAACAAAGCCACGACCCACAGGAAACCATGCAGGGACGCACCTCGCACATGTTAAAAAGACTACACCGTTTCAGCACACCACATGTTGTGGACATCAAGAAGGCACATGGCTGCGAAGCGCACGCGGCTGGTGGGCGACGATTGCATCGGTGCAGCAGAAGCCAGGGGAATATAAAAGGGCACAGCAGACACAGAGAGGTGAGCAAAGTTTCCTGGCAACATATGCTGACTTGTGCTCCAGTCTACAGCAGAAGCTTATGACAGCAGTGAGGACTATGCTCCACAGACATAAATGCGCCCCATGGATCTCCCTGGGTCCTGAACGTCGCTGCTCAGCCCTGCTCAGTGGCCTCCTTGTCAGAAAGGCTGTGACGACAGCATCACAAAAATAAAATTAAAAATAAATAAATAAAATAGTTTTTCCTATCTCAGCCTCCTGCATGTCTTTGTCCAGCATCACTACAGCTACATGTTGACTGTGACATGGTTATCGGTGTCAGATAGGCTGGTTAGAGTATTTCAAAATCTGCTGAATTGGATATCTTGGAGCTGGAGCTGAAAGGAAGTCTATGTTCATTCAAAAAACCTCAACAGTGGTGAGAAGAAAATGATCTCACAACCTTGTGTGAACCTTGAGGTAGATGACAGACAACGGAAAAACAACCACACTAGGATGCTCTGCTGATAGACAAGAAAAAGCATCAGAGGTGACACTGGGCACAAGTCCACCAAAAGAACAGAGAGCTAAAGTCTGGAAAAACATTATCTTCATCTGTTTAATAGAAGCTGTCAAAAATAGTCAAAGAACCCTATCCCACACTATCAACCATAGCATGGCTAGACTAACTATCACATTTTCTGAAGCTTTAACTGATGCTCTTGAGCTGTATCTGCATGATTTATATGCATTGCACATAACTGCCTGCTGGCATGAATGGATGGTGAGTGTATCTGTTTTTAACTTCATTAAAACGTGATCTACAGAATATCAAGAGTGACTGAATGAATGAAGCTTATTTAAATATCTTAAATGAAGAAATAACAAATAAACTTTTACCATTTGTCTTCTTCTACTTTTTAAAGTGTGATTTCTTGTTGCATGTATTAATAATGGTATATCTTATATCGTACCATGTTCTCACTAATTGGTTTCTTCTAGGTTCCAAACTCCCAAAAAAGAAGGTGTTACAGTATGTGGATTGGTTATTTCCCCTAGATGTAAGTGTGTGTAAATGTCTAAGTCTATGGTGTCCTGCTATCCAAGATGAACTCCTACTCAGATCCACCAAGACCGTGACCAAAATGTGACCAAAAAAGTATTTATGGAAGATGAGTGAATGAAAGATGAAACTTGATCCATAACAAATACTGTTATAAAACCAAAAAACAGTTATTTTCTTAACTATTTCTCCCTTTATAATCTCTTTACTGTTAATAAACCCTAATACATACTGTAAATGTCCACACCAATGTACTGTATCTACTGTACTTTTTTATACAATTATTTATTTATTAATTTTAATTATTTATTTATTTCTTTTTTTTCAACTTTTATCATGAGCAACTATTTCTATCCCTACATGTTCACGCCACCCCACACCGAACAGCATGAAAACAAATATTAAGGTGTAATTAAGAAAAGCATAAATGATTTATGGATTAAAAGATTATAGCTATGCCTACCATCACAAAATCCAGATAACTTAATTTGGCAGATAACTACGTTAGCCAGATGCTACTCCTAGCTGATGGTGGAAATGGCATCAAAGAGTTAATTACCAAGCTAATCACAGGGGTGTCTGCGGGGATTAGAATCCCTGACTGCAAATGAATCTCTAAATGAAAAACCCAATACCAAGTGAATGAAAAGAAATCACACTGCACTGTGCAATTAAACCAAAACAAAACATCTACCATCTTATAAAATCTCAGGACTCTCAAGTTTTTAACACGCATGACACCCCCACCCCCCCCACCCACACCCCCAAAAAAAAAAAACAAGAATGGGGGAGTTGTTGTGTTTGGTAAGGATCACTGACCGCAATTTAACCAAATACAAAGTATTTGTTTAATTTCCATTTATTAATTTGTGTGTCTGTGTGTGTGTGTGTGTGTGAGAGAGAGAGAGAGAGAGAGAGAGAGAGAGAGAGAGAGAGATTGACTGGTGGTGTTTATTTTAAGTGTTTGTTGCCTTTTTGGACTCCTTTATCGTTTGTAATGTTGCTCCCATATAAAACAGTTCGGCTCAAGCCCAGCAATTTTTAGGTTCATGATTGAGGACAATGTCCCGTCCAGAGACAAGCTGTTTCGTGTTGAGGTTTTGTTCAAACCAACCATCGAAAATACCCTCTCTAATAAATGTTTTTTTCATTGGTTGTTGCGTTAAATCTTACCCAGATAGTGCTATTTTCTGATTGGCTATTGTGTAGCCTCTTGTTTGATTGGCTGATAAGTGTCAGGCTCGACTAAGAGCTCCAGGGGAGACGCGCTTGATTTCTGCCCGGTTCCATATAGACAGCTGTGCGGACAGATACATTTTGGGCGCCGTGGCATATTAAATATATGATAAATAGTCAAAAAGTTTTTCTGCGTGAGAAATACGATGTGTGGCTGGAGAGCGTGACAAAAGACCCAAATGCGTCTGTCACTCTCAATGCATGACACTCGACAGCCCTGAAATCTGGTAAACAAACCAGGAAAAACAACAGAGCAAACAACTGGTTCTGCATTGTTTTGATAACCTGCTCAGTGTTCATAGTGATCCTCCTAATGTTCTGGATTTCCTGAACATATCCTTGAAATTAATACATGCACAGGAGGATGACGCTGTACAAGGAGGATGTCACTGTACAAAAAAAACCTGCTGTAAAATTCTGAAAACTGAATATTCTTGACGTCGAGAAGTACAACGTCAAGTAGTAGAAAATACATTGTCAAAAACTCTACAGTTCATATGTAGTAAATTTCACATTACATACAATACAAAAAGCATTATTCAAGAAACTGAAATATAGAAAATAGCATCTTCAAACAAATAGGTGATGACTTGTTTAATGTTCCTTGAAATAGGCATTGTTGAAAGTGTGTGTGTGTGAATTGATGCTGAAGTGAAGATAATAGAAACCGTAGAGCAGAGAAGGATCCATATGCCTTATTTAGGCAGTGTTTGTACTCAAACGGTATGATCTGTAAATGCTATTACATTGTAATGTAGAATCTACTTTCTAGAAGAAAGCACTGATTTTACTGTGACTAGATTTGGCTAAGTAGCTGATGACTATATGCCTAAAGACAAGCTATAACTACTTTTATATAAGTATTGTGATGGCTAGATGACTGGATCAGAGCATCTCTATACTGTAACATTGGGTCTTCCTGGTATGCGGTGGTTAATACAGGTCAGTACTGATCCAAGGAAGGGTAACTGTTGAACAGGGTGACAGGGTCAATGTTTCCTAAGTCTCACTCATGCACATAAAGAGCAAAGACTAGCCTGTTTGGTTCGATTCCACAGAAAAGCTACTGTGACATAAATTGCTGAAAAGGTTAATGCTGGATCTTATAGAAGAGAGTCAGAAAACACAGTGCATTACAGCTTGCTAGTTATGGGGCTGCATAGAAACAGAGCAGTCAGAGAGCCCATGCTGAACGATGCTTAGTCTACTGCTGAAAGTGCCTATAATGGGCATGTGAGCACCAGAACTACACCATGGAGCAATGGGAGAAGGTGGGATGGTCTGATGAATCCCATTTTCTTTTACATTATATGGATGACTGTGTGTGTGGGTGTGTGGGTGTTGCTGAAGAGATGGAAAGAGATGACACCAGGATGAACTACTAGAAGATGGACAATATTCTGCTGTGAAGCCTTGGCTGCTGGCATTCATGGCACTTTCATGGCAACAGTTCTTAAAGTCAACGGCTTCTTCAAGCAGCATAATGGAAAAAACTGGAATGACTTAAGGAGCATGACAAAGAGTTTGAGTTGTTGACTTGGCCTCCAAATTCCCAAATTGAGCATCAGTGGTATGTGCTGGACAAACAAGTACATATGTATAATAAAAAAGTCAAATCATGTTTTTTTTTTTATCAAGTATTTTAATAAATATTTTCCTCTGCCTGGCATCTTCTGATAAATATGTTCTCTCTTACACATTAAGTTGTGAAGGGATTTGCACACACAAACACACACACACATGCAAAGATGGAGTTCATACTGAGGTCTGCATTACAGTGATTACTTAAATGATTTAATCAGTAATCTGCAGGCATGGCGAAAAGCCAGCATGAGTTATGTAAGGTACACCTTCCTTACCTACTCCCAAACTATCAACATTTCCTTTCTGGCCTTCAATTTGCAATCACACGTTTGCACACCATTGCCCACATTACAATTTCTTAACGTCTTGTTTCTATTCATCTCTTCATCCTTTTTTCCACTTCATCCAAGATGGAAAATTAGACAAAACATAATTGTTTTCCTGATGACTAAAAACAGAATTACAGTATAAGACAAACATTTAAATGACTGTCTGTAAATAAAAAAGTGATGAAATGTAAGAAAAAGAGTTGAAAAAACAAAGAAAAAAGAATAAGGGGACCAGTGAAAAGAATGGAAGGACCTCATGTCATGCGATTTATGCTTCAGAGAAAGGCCTGTTCCAGTAATTATGCACTTACAGCAGTACATTTCTTCTGAAGTTTAATGATGCAGTAACAAAAGGTGTTGAACAATGTTGAAAGATTTGTTCAAATGGAATTTCTTCTTGTATCCTATAATATACGTTTTTGTAAACATTCAGAGATTTACATGTGCTGACCAATTGAGAGTTAAGAGCCCTGATCAAGGGCCCCAGTGTAGCAGCTTGGTATTGGTGTGATATGAACACACAACCTTCTGATTGTTAGTTTATACTTCATACGTTTTCTGTGATCAGATAGCTATCCGATGGTAAAAAGACCAGGTCTAAATGCCCTCCGAAACGGTTTCGAGACGGATATAAATTCGATCGCTCAAACCACTTCAGGAGGTGGCCTGGGACGCATTTTAGATGAAACTGGACAGGTGTAAATGCATGTGGTTGTTCAAGCCAGATACATCAGCGCTATACTCCTCCCAAACGGAAGTACGTCACTCGCAAGTGACTCACGAGTCGTGCATCGTGCCAGAAACAAATATGTTTTCCCACCAGTTCTGGCTCCGATCTTTCACCCAGGTGTCTCGTTGGGTCTTAAAATGCACTGCTGCCGCCAGCGAAAATTCAGCAAACAGTAATTGCTGTTTTTTGTAGCAACCACATACACCAAAGCGTGTTCCATTTCAATTACCCCGGAAATGGGATAAAATATATTTGCATTTTGGGCGTAGAAAGATCGGATTGATATCCGATTCGCCAAGACGGATTTATGTGGCCTAATGTAAATGGAACAGTTTTAACAAATCAGATAGCTATCGGATTAGAGAAAAGACATGAAGTGACCAGGTGTAAAAAGGTGTATATGCATTTGTGGGAAAAAGTAATCAGACACTTGTTTTGGTCATTTATTATATTTCCAGTGCATAGAGTATACGTATAAATATGAACACGACAGATTATCAACATTAGTGCTTTATTAAAAGATGTTTAAAAGAAAAATTACAACTTAAAGCTGTCTGCAGTAGCTCAGATTTTTGCTGCATGTGTGTGTGTGTGTGTGTGTGTGTGTGTGTGTGTGTGTGTGTGTGTGTGTGCAAATCCTCTTGCAACATTTTGTGAAGCTCTCCAAGGTTATGAAAAGTCCTCTTGGCTTTGCAATTTTAAAATCATCTATAAATATTCAAAGGATTCAAGTCAGGAGATGGTCAGACTAGGCCAAGCAAAACATTCTTGAGTTATTTAAGTTACTTAAATCTGTCTTCTTCCCATATTCATTTTCTTAAAATTGAAAAAAATTCTTGAAATAAAATTCTTCTTTAAAACATCCCACTACATCATGATTCCTTCCATGATGTGTAAGGCCCGAGATCATTTGCAAAGAAGAGGCAAAACCAAAATTCTTCTTCCTCCAGGCCTCACCGTGGGTGTCGTGACCTTGGGATCATACACACATGCGTTGTTTCTCTAAACATGACAAGACATTATTGCCAATAAACTATTTTGGTTCCATCTATACTCTTTTATTCTTCCCAAGGATTTGAAATGCTAGTATTTCTAAATGCTTTTAAATGTCTAAGTATGTGCATATTTTTGAGCAAAGAAACCTGGGATCCAGCCTGGACTTGTGCATTTGTTTACAGTATGTTCTGTGTCACGTGTCTGCCCCAAACTTGTCTCTTCCTCCCCGCTTCTACACACGTCTTCCTGATGTGTTTAATTGTCGTGTATTTAACCGTATATTCGTCATTTGTCGTGTTTTGTCTGGTCTGTGTTTCTTTTATTTAATAAATCAGTTTATTTTTACGCTATCCTGCATTTGGGTCTGTTTTTATCCCCGCGTCACTGACATGGGATGTAGATTAGGAATGAAAAATCCAGTGCTAATTGTTCTCTATGTTCTCTACTGTTGTTCCTGCTGCTTTCAAGTTATCCTGCAGCTCTTTTTAAGTGACTTCTCTCTTGTTTTCCTTATCGTTAGTCCGAGAGCTAGGACAAAGTGGATGCGAGTGCTGATATCTATTTACAAGATGTAAAAAGGAATGAGCAAAATGTGATACATAAAATTATTCGTTAAACATTAAGACTAGGAACAAGACTATGGAAGAGGGACAACAAACATGATGAGCACCGAATCACCAAAACTAAAACAGTGAAATCCAGGAACTTAAAAAAGGGGGACAATTTAGTAAACAAACAACTGCTGAGCAAAGAACGTTGAAATGGAACCACCACCATTAACAACAAACAGAATCTCAAATGATGCACAAGGTTGCCCTCTGGTGGACTGGGGGTGGTCCATAGTGGGACCAACAAACACATTGTGAAATCTTCTACAATGGTGCATTAGATGTGTTTTCGTGTACTTTCCACTATATTATCAAACCAACAGTCCTGAAAAAAGATGCCTAAGGTTGTTGGACCTAGCTTTTTCTTTTGTGTGCATATAAATAATTTTGTCAAAAACTTTGTGGAAGCTCCTTCACCTCAATTGCTCCTTATTGCATGAAATCTTCTCAACCAATAGCGATGTCTTTTATAAAGACACAAGGTGATTAACTTTTTCTAATTTTCACCTATAGGAGGTTGTGTGAGGTGAGTTGCATTGGAACTGTGTTGTGATTCCAGTACCCTATTGAACTGGGGCCCGCACTTTTCCAGAAGCTAAAGTAAGAGACCTTGAGACGTTGTTTTAGCCAATGATGACATTAGGTTCCACAACATACATCTACCATGAGTGACAGGGGAATGTTGTGGGCCAGAGCAGTGGTGAGGCGCCCTGCTGTACATAATAGTACCAAAATAACAATAAACAATCACACTCAGATTTGGACCGCAGTAATCTTGCCCAGTGTAAAAATCACCTGAGATGTTGTTAAGCTCGGAAAAACCTTGGAACCTGGCCAAACAAAATCTTTGTGCTTTCCTAGCTTCTTCACAAGAATTTAGCTTTCTCTAGCTCTGATTTGTCTAATGGCATCTAGGGGTTATTTGTCTGTGGTCATTTCTTCATGAAGGCATGAACATATCAGACAACATTCAGAGGTTCTATCAAAGAGATGAAGTCCAAACACAGATATTATCAATTTTAGCATAATCTAAACTATACAAAACATACGGTACAGTATTTAATCAAATAATACTATATAGGTGAATAAGACCTTTGAATTGTAAGTAATACTAATGTGAAAGCATGGAAATAACCTACATCAGGTTTTGTGGCAAATATAATATCATATGCTTAATAGAATAAAAACAACTCTAGCATTGCCAAGAAAAATTTACATGTAGACTAAGCACACAATTTCTTTTGAAACAACTACTGAATAGGCCACCTGCTGAGTAATGTCACTAGAAAATTGGGTTCTATTGCACCATGTAATGAAAAGAACACTTTTAGAGTTGTAATATGCAGCCAATAGCCAAGCTAATAAAAATAAATCTGTCATTTTTATCCAAAAGTAGATATGGTGCTTGGCAGATGTATAATTGGCGTTATAGGTCATGAATGTACACAAAATAACCCATGAGATTTAAATGAAGGAAAAAAAATCTCTAAAGTTTATGAAGCACATTTATTTACATTCTAATTATTTCAAATTATTAAATTAGTTGCCATATGTTGAGCTTCTTTTTATCCTTTGGTAATTCCCAGTGTTGTAATGTAACGTACAAATACTTCGTTACTGTACTTAAGTAGAAATTTCACTTATCTGTACTTTACTTCACTATTTAAATTTATGTCAACTTTCACTTTTACTCCACTACATTTCCTAGATAAAATGTCTACTTTTACTCCGCTATATTTCCACTAAGCATCTTCGTTACTACAAAATAAAATCAGAAGAAATGTGTGCGACTGCAATAAGGGAGGTTTGGCGAATCACTGCTCCTAGATTGCATTACGCAGCTCCGCACAATAGTGGTGAAAAGGGTGAAGAAGATAACGTTATAGACCCGTGGCCGTATTTGCAAGAAATGTTTCTGTACATTGGAAAGAAAGATTCTTCCTACCGGATGAAGTGCCTCTTATGCCTACCGAAAATAACTGAAATTGTACTTTTTACTTTTACTTCAAATACTTAAGTACATTAAATATCATAAAATGACTTTTGATACTTAAGTACAGTATATATCAGATACTTTAAGACTTTTACTTGAGTAATATTCTAAAAGGTAACTTTCACTTCTACCAAAGTCTTTTTCTAGTACGATACTTGTGCTTTTACTCAAGTATTGCTTTCTAGTACTTTATACAACACTGGTAATTCCACATTCCATGAAACTTGTCTTTAAATCATTGCTTGCATGCATTGTTAATTGCTGAAGTCACTCGTTTGTAACTTTTGGTTTGAAGTAGATTCCACAAAAAAGACACTGTGATGGACACAGATGCGGGTTAGCAAACTTTAATAAAAGTTCCAAAATGCAAGGCAATGTTAAAGTGTTTACAGAGAGAATGGTCAGGCGATTAGCAAACAGGATAATCATACTGTAGATATGCCAAGGAACAAAACCAGTTGGCAAAAGCAGGTCAAACAACCCCAACAGCCCTTCAGACCTCAGTTCGGCTAAATTTTTAGGCCATTTGTTGTTTTGATGAGCCATACTGTGGCTTTGAAATACTGCTGATTGTGTCTCTTCCTGACTCTTTATTATGATTCCATTGATTAATAGCTTTACTGGCTCTGGCGATACCTCTGGCCTACTGTACTCCATCACACTGTGAGCAGTGTGTCAGCAGTGCTCGGGATCTTCCTCCAGCATACAAAAAAAAATCCATTATGCATCTTAAAGTCACTGAAGTAATGGTGCGAACAAACTGGTTGATCATACTTGGCCCAAATCTCATCAGAGAATGATGTTGTTGGCCAGCACCAGCAGTAAGCCTGAGGCATGTACTTTAAAAGAAAAATGAAAAGCTATACCACACGCCGTCCTTGTTACAAACAACCTCCAAGGACTCCTCTACACTTAAAAAAAAGTACACATACCCAGAGACATAGAGAGCAATTTGCTTACACAGCGTTTTAAAAAGCAAGACACTTTCAGAAATGTGATCATTTCGGTGAATATCCTGGGGAGCTTCTGTTTTGGTAGTTACACCGAATATTTCAAAGTGTCATTAGGGAGTAGAGGACATTCTGTAAAGCTTTCAGCTAATGGAATGATTAAAAAGACCGCTGAGCTACCACTGCCTTAACAATTCTTGCCACCTCATGGGAGGCCTGTTTTATTTGTGTACTTGGTCTAAAGACTTTTTGAGTTGGGGGCCTGATATGAATAAGGATGTTACGATACACAAAGAATGAATGGGAGGCATATCAGTGTACAGTACAGTATGTAGAGAACATTTGGAGCAGAAGGGTGCAGGATAGCCCTGCGATGGGTTGGCACTCCAGGGTGTATCCTGCGTTGATGCCCGATGACGCCTGAGATAGGCACAGGCTCCCCGTGACCCGAGGTAGTTCGGATAAGCGGTGAGTGAGAGTGAAGGATAGTGCATTGGTGAGTATTTCAATAAAGCTTTGAACCAGTAAATCTGCACTAGAGAACTGCTGTCAATAAAGATTCTTATAGGATTCATATCATTTAGAGATGTTTGTCTCATTTAGGGGGGCACGGTGGCTTAGTGGTTAGCACGTTCGCCTCACACCTCCAGGGTCGGGGGTTCAATTCCCGCCTCCGCCTTGTGTGTGTGGAGTTTGTGTGTGTGGAGTTGGCACTCCGTCCAGGGTGTATCCTGCCTTGATGACCAATGACGCCTGAGATAGGCACAGGCTCCCCGTGACCCGAGGTAGTTCGGATAAGCGGTAGAAGATGAATGAATGAATGAATGAGTCTGTCCCAGACTCGTATAGATAAAGCCTTGGTCTGTTGTTATTTTTTTTTCTTTTTCTTCTTCTTCTTCTTCTTCTTCTTCTTCTTTTGGTTGCTGGTTCATCCTTCCATTCTTATGTCCATTTTTAGCGTGATATCTCAAACATGAGCAAGATCCGAAATAAGTTTCCTTCAATAGCTATTCTTCTGTTTGTAGTATATTTTAAAGGTATACATATTATTAATAAAAAGATTCACTTGTTGGAACTGAGTGAACTTCTCATGGCAAATGTTTGACGTACTTTGGTTGCAACAGAGATGAACACTTGAGAGATGTAACAAGCCTAAGATTGAGAGGGTAAAAATACAGCACTGAATTGTGTGAGTGATGCATTTGTGCTTGTACTGTAATTCTTTCTACCTTACATGCAGCTCATATAGTACTTGCACTTTCTATCTGTGCATCATTTTACATGGTTGGTAAGAATGCACTGAATCCTGTTCGGTATTTGTGTTGTGGAGTTGATATTTGTAAGTTTTTGCAACCCAAAAATCGGGAAATACTGCATACGAGCAATAGAGGCTTTTCAAATAAAAAAGACTCAGGATTGCATTAAAACACAGTAATGTTTGTTCCATTATTTCTTCATTGGTGCTCGGCTGTGTAACATAAATGTGATCCTTTAAAAAGTGGAGGTTTACACATTTGCTACAAAATGGATGTACTGTATGTAAATAAATAACACCTTTTTTTCTGTTTCCTAGTAATTAACTATTTCCCAGACACCAAACAACGAACATCATATAATACAAAATCAATACTCAATTCTTCTTCACTGGCTCATATCGCACTTTAGAAAAATAGGAGAGAAAGAGAGTGAGAGAGCGAGAGAGAGAGAGAGTTCTGTTTGGCCTCTCAACCCTTGACTCCATTTTCTGACTTCTTTTCATCATTGTTATTTGTACTGCAGTTCCTTCCTTGTCTCACCTCTGTTCTGCTCATTTTCTTCCTGCAATACAATTGCTTTCATGTTTCTTTTTTTTTCACCCATCATTATTTCTCGGTTTCTCCATCTCTTCATGAATTTCACTCTCCCCTTTCTGTCTTGTTCATTTGTACTGAACTGACAGGAAGCTCTATAGAAGCATTGAACAAGACCTCTCACCCATGAGTGTTGCATGATAGACAGGCACACACACTTTTCCCACTGGCAATGTGATTTCTGCTTGTGTGGGTCTTAACATACAGAAATATTCTTTAGAAATAGGAGGTAAGGCTGCATCAATTTTTCTCTATGTGCCATAGACGTGTGATCGTCTCCAAGCAGTATAGTCTTTCTTCTATTCTTTAGTACCTTCAGTAAGTGCTTTATCCTGGTCAGAGACACAGTGAACTGCTTATCATAGAAACCCTGTGCGTGAGGAAGGGAAGGGATCTTGGATACCAGATCATGGCAGGACACCTTGCGTGGTGAGAACCTGGAGACCAAGAAACACATAGAAAGGGTTGAACTAAGGGTTGTACTATTAGACCAACAGTGGACACTGTGGATGTGTAAAGCATAAAACTTATAATACTATTAGTAGATTACATATCAGGGAATTCAGCAAAAGTCAGTCTGAATTCACTGAATTATTTTACATAGCTCAGATCTTTTTCAATGATATGTCCATTTTTAATTATATAATTTCCAATTATATAATTGTTATTTAATGCAATGTGCCAAAACAGTGAACACCGTGTTCAAGTGAATACAGTGACCAACACTTGCTTATATCCAAATCTATACATCACATAGCTGAAGGTCTTTCTTATGGGACCAATAGCAGCATCTTGGCAGTGCTATGATTTGAACTCTCCATCATTAACACTCAAAAGTTCCACCACCCTATGAATGGTTGCTCCTATTGGTTTCATACAGTATAAGGTATAATAGTCAAGTCATTTTATGGTCAGTTAAAATGCCCCATCACCCCATTATTCTCCACTCTTATTACTCATTCCCCACTATCCCAACCATCCCTTGAGATGAATCATAACTTTTTGCTTGATTAACGGATAAGACTATTTAGGCATTAGTTAATAGTTAATAGTTAGTTAATGGGGGCAAGTCATGGCCTAATGGTTAGAGAGTCTGACTCGTAATCCTAAGGTTGTGGGTTCGAGTCTCGGGCCGGCCACAACTGAGGTGCCCTTGAGCAAGGCACTGAACCCCCCAACTGCTCCCCGGGCGCCGCAGCATAAATGGCTGCCCACTGCTCCGGGTGTGTGTTCATGGTGTGTGTGTGTTCACTGCTGTGTGTGTGCACTTTGGATGGGTTAAATGCAGAGAACGAATTCTGAGTATGGGTCACCGTACTTAGCTGTATGTCACGTCACTTTAACCATGACAAGCACCAACATTCCAGCCATTCCTTCCTCTATATTCATTCTCTTGGCAAAGTTAAATATTCTCAAATGGGTTCTCTTACCACCTCCTTACCTAACCGTCACTTATCCCTGGTCCACCATCTCTCAGGGTAAGAGGTACGTACACATCAAGAGGTACGTACACTTTTCTGTTCTGGCACCAAGGTAGTGGAATGAACTTCCCGTAGATATCACTGGCTATCTTTAAACGACCTATGACAACCTACCTCTTAATAAAATACCTAAACTAACACTTATTTTTCCGTGTTTGCTTTACGTATTCATGTATTAAAAAAGAAAAAGAAAAAAAAACAAAGAATAAAAACAAAAACATATTTTTTAGGTTGATAGTATCCAAAGTCTGTGACCTAGTGAACCGGTGTTGATGTATTTATTGAAAAAGACTTCAAAGCACTTTTGTATGTCAATCTGGATAAGGGTGTCTGTCTGTCAAGCTACTTCTGCTCTATGCTTACTAATCATGTTAGTGATCAGGAAAGGATAATCTCTCAAGGGTTATCCTCTTTTTAAGAAACACATCACACACTACTCCAACTGCCGTGTCCCTCTATCCTCACCTTCATCTGAATTCTAAATTTAGCCAGTTGGATGTGTGTGAGAGGGAGAACATGGAAGTGTATCTGTCACTTTAACTCATCCCATAAATCAAAACAGCAGATGTTAACTCTTAATTGCTTCTGGACACAATGTGCCTCAGAAGTAGTTTCCAGACTGATGAGCTTCCACCATGCCTTTTGCTGTTTGTGCTCAGATGTCCTGCGTTACGCAAGCCAGAAATATATTTTGTTATATTACATGGACCACGGACCACCTGCAAGGATCACGCTATGCTCATCATCTTCTTCTATCTTGATTCAAAAAAAAAAAAATGTAGATGGTAAATGAAGTTCTTTTTTGGATGCTACTTGTCATGAACATCAGAAACAAACCTTACTAGCTTGTAGCATGTAACCTGTTGCTAGCTTTGTATGCATTTTCAGTTTAATTATGTGTGTGGATTCATTAAGTGGTGCACATTATGAGTGGTGAAGCTGTACTTCTTTCTCTTGGGCAAAGTGACAAACCATCAAAAAACAGTCAATTTTTTAAAAATATATATGTGTCTCACTGTCGATCAGATTTGATAATGCCATTGGAAAGTGGAACCGCAATGCATTTCTCACGTTATAAATTGAATCTTAATTGTTTCAGGATTAATTGACATTTGATTACATTTTGTGAACATTTGTGAATATACAGTAGGTCATATTCAGATTTTTGACCTACAATAAACATGCATAGGGACCAACAGTTCTGAATGGAAAGAAAGCCAGCACGCTCTGAAAGATGCCGAAATTATTGGCATGATCAAGTAAATATCAGATCTAGAATGAATTATTTAATTACTTTTTTTATTTTCCGAACAAAACATAATATTAATCGCACCACTATCAAATGGAAATATGTTTTATTTTGAATGTACATTGAGAACCTACAAAGAACTCTTAAACTCTTTATGATTTTATTAAAAAAGAAATTAATCCAAAAGATGTCTTCATAACCTATTAAGGTACTTATTAAGGTTACTCCAGAGCAACTTACATAATCTCATGTATATACAACTGAGGGTTAAGGGCCTCGCTCGGGGCCAACAATGACAGCTTGTTGGACCTGGGATCAAACTCACAACCGTCCGATTGCTAGCCCTACACCTTAACCACTAGGCTACCACACGCCTAACCACCTTAATCACTAGGCTACCACACGTGTATTATAACATTCATTCATTCATTCATTTTCTACCGCTTATCCGAACTACCTCGGGTCACGGGGAGCCTGTGCCATCTCAGGTGTCATTGGGCATCAAGGCAGGATACACCCTGGACGGAGTGCCAACCCATCGCAGGGGGCACACACACACTCATTCACTCACGCAAGCACACACTACGGACAATTTTCCAGAGATGCCAATCAACCTACCATGCATGTCTTTGGACCGGGGGAGGAAACCGGAGTACCCGGAGGAAACCCCTGAGGCACGGGGAGAACATGCAAACTCCACACACACAAGGCAGAGGCGGGAATCGAACCCCCAACCCTGGAGGTGTGAGGCGAACGTGCTAACCACTAAGAAAGGGGTTTATGCATGGAAATTAAATTTAATGCCCAGCAGTGTTAAAGCAGGCCAGATTAATTCCACCAAATGAAAAATGCTATCTGAGACCTCACGTTGGTCTCGGATAGTTGACTAGAACTTCCATCAAGCTTCTGCAGTCTGTTTTTGGATTCTATGGAATTCCTTTAAGAAAAGCTAGGACTATGGTATATGCTACAGTAGGACGTCTCAAATTCTGTGGACATGGATGTGCTTTTCAAAACTTCTACAACAAATAGGGGGTGACGTTTCAGTCTATCTAACATTGGAGAGAGAGAAGGAAGGGTGGGGGAAAATATTGAACCTACATGTCCCAAAATATCATGTCAGAACAGGAACAGGATTCAATTGTGTTTATTGGCATCTGCAAACCAGAGGGAAATTAAATTCCACTCCCCTGATATACCTATATTTTTTCTCTGTTTCGCTTTTTCATGTTCAGCCAAGTAATAAGGTCCTTCCAATGCCCCTAATTTCCTTGGTTGTGTGTGTGTCCATGCCCTCATTTTTTTGTATGACACATTATACACACAGTCATTAGCTAACAGAAGTAAAAACATATGTAACATTAGCCATATAGAGCAGCTCAGATGGACAGTATTTTCATTACATTTACATATTATGTTACTGTAATAATTTGTCTGGTAATTAAATTTCCAAATATAAACATATAAGTAGATCATTACATTTTGGATCTAGAGCAGTGTTACTCATTGCGCGGCTCGCGAGCCTCCTGCGGCTCGCCAAGCTTTAATATGTGGCTCGCATGGCAGTAAATAATACAATGATATGATCATGTGGTTAAAATGTATTTTTCATTTAAATAACATTAAAAACAATCAGGGAAGCATAGAAAAACGAATGTGCTCTAATACAAATAATAATATATATTTATATATATTATTTGACTCGTCACTGACTCACTGCGTTCTGCGCAATAGCCAGTTTTTGGCGGACTTCCAGAAGCTAGTTTGTGTTTCATGCTAGTTAACAACTCGTGTTTACTGTACACACGGACTAAAAAATGGATCGATTTCTTATCAAACAATCCCGCGCACAAAATGAACAGCAACAAAGCAATGTGACAGTGACAAAAGAGGTAACTGATGGGGAGCATGCATCATCCGCAACTCGAGTAATTATTGTATTGCAATATTGTACATTGTATTTAAGCAGATAAGCTATTTAAGACTGAATAACGGCATACTTAGCGGTGAAAGTGGCTCTCCTAAAATAGTGAAGACCACTGATCTAGAGCATGTTCTGGGAAACAAAGTTACTAAGCTATTTCTTTATTGTACACAATATGCTAGAAAGATATGTGTATAGAAATTAAGGAACAAACACAAAAGTGTGTGAAAATAATAAGGAGTGATTTAAAGATTTATTCCTCGGATTCTACGGAAATTTTCCAAAAAGTTTCATTTATTAATGAGTCACATGGGCCATGCTTTTTTATAGTTACATTTATTTTTGTTATAACATATTTTATAACTATATAACTATCGCTATAGACCATTTTAAGAGACAATAACAAGCATGTTGCACTGATACTGCAGTAATAAAAATAAATAGACTATAAGCCACCATTTTCTCACCAAAGCATTCTATTTTTTATAGAAAAATATTTGTTTTATTGTCTCATTGTGTGAAAGTGTCAAGCCGTCTAGGCTCAGCCACCAAGATTCCAAGTACAACATAAAGAATTCTAGCATGACTTCTATTGGCTTCTTTCCTGGTACAGGTTTGTAGAGCGCATATGAAGTGTTTATTAAGCTTTAGTTGACAAATATATATATATATATATATATATATATATATATATATATATATATATATATATATATATATATATATATATATTTGTCAACTAAAGCTTAATAAACACTTCATATATATATATATATATATATATATTATAGGATAAATGCAAAGCCATATCTCATCATCGCTTTATTCCTCTTGCATATTGTGTCCTGATATAGACCAGGTAGTAACTGTGACTCATGTAGTTGGAAAGACGTTCAAACTGTTTGTAATAGTTGATACAATTCTCTATTGTACTTCTAAGCAAGAACATGTGAAATATATAAAGCAAGTCTTCCAGAAACTAGATGAACATCTCCCAGAGTACCTATCCAGCAGGCCGTCAAGTTCGAGAAGTGTGAATTCCATGAACTCATCATAGCATGAATATAGCAGAGCTATATTCTAAATACTCAGGAGGATGAAGATGGACAATACAAAGGTTGAGGCTCATCTCATTGCCTCATCTCTGTAATGTCAAGAGGGTTACAGAGATTTTTTTAGAAAGCTCATCTCTGGTTTCAGCTATGTGCTGCGCTGCTCACATCACTCCTAAAAGATAAGCCAAAATGTTTGAAATTGAATTAGGAAGCCTCAGAGGCATTTCAGACCATAAAGGAGTGATTCACAGGGCTCCAGTTCTCTGTCATCTGTCATTACCCATCTTTGTCGTTTGTCATTGAAGTGGATGTCCTATTAAAGGAGCACTCGAGGAGTAGAGACACTAGCTAGAGGACTGAACGCCCCTTATTCTTACTGATAAAAGAACCTGAGATTATCTATACTCCACAAATAGACTCAACCAAACCCAATCCATTGGGCTCTTTTCTTTATACTTTACGCTCACTTATAGATGGATGCCTTCTCTAGCATTCACTAAGGGAACTGACGGAAATAAGCGAACCACAACAAAAGCAAACACCTTTTCCCTCAAACTGTGTAGTAACTCTTTTCCTTTGAGAGAGCATGGATGACATTTCCAGAGCACAAAATGTAAATTCAACACCTTTTGACAAAACGATTGTTTCTCAAATCATGTGAGACAAGCTTATCCAATGGGTTCACACTTCCCTCTGTTCTGGTCATCCAAGTACAAAATGCACAGTCACCTTGGTCTGTCACCGATTTTGGCGGCCGAGGATATTGTCTCAGTCAGAATCTTCTAATTCACATCCCATGTCTGGAAGGCAATGGATCAACAACCCGAGCTCAAGGTCTGTTCATTCTCGGATTACAACCCACAATGGCTATGTAGAACAATTAAATCAAAATATATGTTGAATTCTAAGATTTACTAAGGTCATAATGTTCAAATATCCAACAGAACAGAACTCTATCATCCCCAAATAAATAGTTTTTGTTGGGCGCTTCTTTCCAGATGAATCTTATTCATCCACCTCATTCAAATCACCATTTATTTTGATGTCACGCATGTTTTATGAATGATTTGTTACAGAATCTATGTACTCAGACCATTCTATAGACTCAAATTTATTAGTAGTCCATTTAAATGGTTTAGGGAAAATGGTACAAGGTACTATTTCAGGTGAAATCCCAGCACTGCCCTGAGATTATCATCCTTAGAGTGAAGTGCAGTGTTCATAGCATCATTTTGTGTGGATGTTTTTTCCCATTCCCGAAACTAGTCAGAACGGAGGTCAGGAGAGACGGAGACAATCCTTAAAGAAAATCTGTTAACGAATGGGCGAGAATGACGATCCTGTTGAACAAAGGTGATAGAGACAGTTACTGTTACTGGTAGCCAGAGAGCGTTCTCCTTAATACAGACTCAGGGGATTCAACCCACAAATGTATGCTCTTTTGCTTCATTAAATCACAGTTCTCCAAATCTAAATTTAAATCACAGTGCAATATTTTGTATTTTCAGTTAGACATGTTTTATAAATCAAATGTAAATGAATAAGTTCATTTCAACTCCAGGTTGTAACACAAATTATGAAAAAGTTCAAGTGGAAAAATACTAATGCAATACACCGGTATCATCACAGCCATATTGTTAATACAATTCATTTGCAATCCATCTTGCAAAGTAGGTGTCACAACTCGGACGGAACCGAAAACTGGAGCGGCGTCCCTCACCAGAAAAAGGGAGCGGAGCGATGTCACCAAAAAAGGAAAGGGCTCGAAGGACTGACGGAACAGTCCAAGGGAAGAAGAAGATAAAAAGCCGGTCCGAGCTAGAAAGCTATCCTGCTCGGTCTGGGTTTTTAGGCGGAATCATTCTGTCACAACCGGGGGCTGGAAGGAGACAGACCCGTATGCGGGATAGCTTCAAATGATAGGGGGTTTAATAAATAATGAAGACAGGTACAAAAACATGACGAGAACTGAAATAAAACAGATGACGACACTTAACATAGACTAAACATGACACCAGGTATAACGCGACTAATGATTCCGTGCTGCCTTCAGCAACACGGCTCACTTAAATACAATGAAGACAATGACATAATAAGGAACAGGTGTTGAAACAGGGAGGAGCAGACGAAGGTGGGGCAGACATGTGACAACAACAATAGAACATGGCTAAAAGTCCGGGCTGAGTCCTGACAGTAGGTAAGTAAGGGGTGAGTTTTAGATCTTTTTTTGAAGTGGATTAACTTCTCTGAGTATAATTTGTGGCATTACACAGATGGTGTTCAGAGAACCTAATCAAAACTCATACATAAATATAAAAAATAAAAATAAAAAAACGTAAAAGAAAACATACATTATTCAGAATCAGAGCTCTCAGAAAATGACAGCTTTATAATGCCGAATTAATATTTAGCATCCAGGCTTATATCAAATATGGTTTGCTTACATTTTGACAATTCTTTGCTACCTCCTTAGAAATGCTTCACTTTTTTATTTTTATAAAGCAATCCAACCCATTTAACAAGTCTTTTATTTCTAAAAAAAAAAAAAAAACAGAACTTCATGCATATAATTACATACTAGCGCTATATCAGTACTGATTTCCTGGCTATTGTCATCACATTCCCCTTTTACATGATTAGAAATCCAGGAACTGGACACAAAGCAATCAAATAATTATAACAGAATTCTGAAGAAAATTAAGTAGGATTGCTGGGATTTTTTTAATAAGCACAGAGTAAAAGAAGGTGACTCCAAATAATCATATAATCATATAATCATAAATCCACAATCTAAACTTGTTTGTGTTTTATTTTCTTTTGATATTAAATCCAAGGACAGATTTCAAAACGGGACAAATCCAGGATCGAGTCAAATCTATCGGAAAATTTTTGGAATCTACGTTTGAAGACCAAAGTGGCTTAAAAGGACCTTTTTAAACATTCTTTCTGTTTTTTTTCTTACTGATTTTAAATGCCCAAGCTTGACACATTGATAAAAATGCACCGTATCATTTAGGTCATTTCTTAAAATTGACCCAGGCAAATAAAAACTCTGATATGGATTTTTGAGAATTCTTATTAGAATTCAGCACCTGAAATTCCTTAAATATTGCTTATCAGCAATTTATGGTGATGCTCTATATGGAAAAACAGACACTGAGCAAAGCTGAATGCTTTGGTTGAATACTGTCATTGTCATCAAAAGTAATTAATATAGTGTTATTAGAAATCTGTTTTATCTCTGAGGAAACAATAGTTCACATATTCAGCTTAGCCATTTTTTTCCCTATAGCAGAATAAACCTAATGATGGCAACCTTGATGTGGTGGCTTGAACATGATGTACATGAGAATGAATTCTGATTGTTGATTGCTTACCTTGCCAATGAAAAACAAATGCCAGGTATTCTACGATTATATAGGCTTTCTTGAGATTGTTCTACTGTACCATTGATATTTGGCATCTAAGGCACTACATGAGGTCCCTTGTATGTAATAATGGGGTGGATGAGGTTTAATAAATAATGGATATGAACAGTTGTTGATCCCAAAATAATATATAGTATATTAATACAACAAAGCTATAGCAATAGAAGTAATGTGTTATGAGATTATGAATTGTGAACGAAATGAGCTTATGTATTGTTTGAGATTGAGATTCAGACCCAGGAACCTTTTACAGCAATAAGTCTGAGATTGATTGAGCTTTTATACCTAGATCAAACATCAGTTGTCTGAACACCGAAACCCAGACAGCATAAAAACCATCACAGACGCTCAGACACAGAAAACATACATTATATGTTGCATTTTACACATTAACTAAGTACATTATAAATGGCAAGTGAAATTGTCATGTATGTGTCTGTGTGTTTCTTAAACACTTACAAAAAACCTACAAGTTATAAACCAACCCAGTGTAAACTGTCTCAGCAGGAAATATCCTTCCAAAATATGCAAGAATACAATTTAATGACCAGTTGGCGTTTTAATAACGTTTTTTTAAATAATGATTTCCATCTCTGTAGTGCCCTAAAATGATCATACATCTAACACATTGGGTGAATTTCTCAACAAGCTGCAATAATTACACATTATGTCAAATGGAGAGGTCTTATCCTGAGTTTCATGATTTTCCACTTAAAATCAGCAACAAAAAAAGTCTTTTTAATATGTGATCTTTTTTAAATACAGGGTAATTTGAGGAAAATGATTTCTAGAAAGCAATTATGCTTTTGTGATGTCAAAAAACATTTCACGAAAGCACTGATTTTAGTTTTTATTATTTTAAAAGACCATAATAGTGATATCGCAGTTATCTGTATATGCTAATATTGTTTTTCCAATCAATTTTGATGCCAATGACAAGGTTGTATATTCATGCATCTTTCTTCAAACATCAGTTCCACACATGATATTTTACAAGCAAAGCAATATAGTGTTAAAATGTCCTCATATGCATTGAGATGTGCTTAGCAGAGCCATTTGCCTTTATGGCTAGTTTAGAGTTCCGACCAAGTATTAGTCATAAACATGTTTCTTTTTGTAGTATAATGAATCTTTAGGGCATCATTAATGAAGTTTAGAATCATTCTCTCTAAAATGCCCATGTTTGGCATACAAGAATGTTCAATCGGAATCAACTTCATACTGTACATACATAGAAATTCGTCAGTATTTGTAAGCTATAGCAACTGACTAAATCGGATAAGATCATCAAATAACTAAATAGTAACCTTAACCCTTGTATGTTGTTCGGGTCTGTGGGACTCATATTCATAAACATCAATAGTTTTGAAAAACTTTGTTTCCTTGTAAATTTGTTGATTTTTCCCACTCATAACTTGATTAAATTCGATTTTTTTTATTACATTTTATTAAAAAACAGCAAAAAACGAGTAGCACTTTCATTAAAAAATGTGATGTAATAAAGGTAAAGGGCAAATATAAACCATATATGCTGTTTATATTCTTTGTAATTGGGATGAAGTAAACATCTGTAGAGTATTTTAACATACATTTTTTGATTGTGTTGAATTAAAAACCCAAAAATGCAGCGGGTCCAACAGACCCACCAACACTGGCTGAGTAACAAAAATACGAACACCATACAAGGGTTAATCCTACACTGTAGTTAGTTCATTTCTGATCAAAGTTGATGTCAACAGCACTAATTTAAATAGTACGAGTTACATTTGATCTTGTGAAGCGTGCATCTTTTATTCGTCTGGCCTCAGTTTGGTTTCGAGTAGAAGTCCAATAATAACGTGAATACAGAGATTGAAGCATCATCCACAGCCCTCCTGGGTTAAACATGACTCACAAGATCGATGCATAACATTAACAGTGTCAGTGTTTGAATTGCAAGAGGTTACAAGATGGAGCAACACTCTATCAAAAGTTGACAATTCCACACATTACACTTTCAGGAGTTTGTATTGAGTTCACAAGCTTTATGGTAATTCAACATACTTTTATAGATAGTCTTCTGTGTGATGCCTTCAGCAGACAAACAGGATGAGAAAGTAAATGAATTCTTGGATATTAGTCTTCAGGCTTCATGGCTAATATTAAATATTTAAAATATATTGGATTGCATTTATAGAATAGAAGAAGCCTTTATTTTGTCACATATACATTACAGCACAGTGAAATCCTTTCTTCGCATATTCTAACCTTGGCGGTTGGGGTTAAAGCACAGGGTCTGACGCAACCATGGTGCAGTAAGGATTAAGGGCCTTCCTCAAGGGCCAACAGTGGCAGCTTGGCAGTTCTGTTGCTTGAATCCAGATAAATGTCTTTTTTACATAGACTGTATATTTTATACTGTATATTACAGTGAAATTCTCACACATTGTTAGGAAAATAGGGTCAGAGCACAGGGTCAGCTATGATACTGCACCCCTGGAGTAGAGGAGGTTAAGGGGCCTTGCTTAAGGGCTCAACAATGGCTGCTTGGAGGTGCTGAGGCTTGAATTCTCAACCTTCTAATCAGGAGCCAAGAGCTTTGAACCATTTTTCTACCACTGTCCTATATGATGTTATCATTTTAATTAATCAGTCTTAATAGTTGTATTAGGTAAAAACCGTACAGTTAACATTTGGAAATAGACCAAATGATGTTTTTTTTTATAATTGTCAACCTTGTTGTGCATGAAAAGCCCAGGACCAGTAACCATGCCATGATCAATGGGAGTAAACTGGCATATACTGTACAGTACAGTTTGGTAATTTTATTGCTGAAGCACACTGACATATAGGATATAAAAGACCTACTGTATTTGATTGAGTATTCTTAAATTTTCTAATTTATTATTAATTTTACTTTTTCTTTTTGAAAAACTTTTCTCCTATTTCTTCTAGCCTTCCTTTAGCTATGAGTCATAATCTAGAGGTTTCTAGAATTTTTTCTCTGATAAAAGCCAGGGTCAAGCCTGCTTCTTATAATTGATGTCCAAGAGGATTGTAGGGTCAGCCTTGGATTCCATCATTTCATGAGAGAGGAAAGGAAATGGATGGGTATTGATCAGAACAGGCGGAGAAAAACATGCTGCTGAAAAGAGAGAGAGAGAAAAGAGGAGGGGGGGAGAGGGGTGTGCGGATGGGTGGGGGATGCTTAGGTCATGTCTGCTCTGCATTCTGTAAAAGTTCAACCACCATAATGCAAATAAGAGCCAATCCATTTGTCTAACCCGGCGCACTGCTCCTGCATAATGGGGAGCCATTTCCATTTAATTAATCATTCCAGTGACAGCTTCGGTCTAACATCCTACCATCAGGAGCCAAACTGCAGTGCAGAGAGCAGACCTCTGTCAGACGCTTTCACTGCTGTGTTTTAACATAATAGGAACAAACTGGCATGTTTCATATACAGTAAGGCCACTTTATTGTTATCCTATCAATATAAAACACACAGTGGGGTACAATATTCTTTTATACAGAACAAGTGGACCATACAGGACATAAAGAAATACCTGTATAAAATACAGACAAAGTTAGAAGGCAGTTTTTTTGTTACTCTTCTTCAAAATAGTGGAATACCACTTATGGGATACATTAAACAGACAGGTACTTATAAAAAAAATTGAAAATATATCAATTATTTTTATAAGTAAAATAAATATTGATGTACAACACAGTTGAAGTAAAACGTTATTATGCACCGTACACTGTAGATAACAACGCAGAGCAGCATCGAGCAAAGAGTCAAACTAACTGTGCAAATGACATCTGATTATTCATTGTCTGTAATTACATCTGGGCAGGAGTTCATGGTTACAGTGGAAATCCTCACAAGAGGATGAACTAATTAAGTTGTGGCAGGAGCAGGATGTAAAATATAAAATTGTAAAATATAATCATGTTTGCTTTGCCGCTGTGAAATCCTCGTTAGGGGATTTTTTGGTGTGTTCTTGTTAGTTTAGTGGGTTTTGCATAGCAAGGCTAAAAGTTATGTAATAATTACACAGAGACAATTACTCATATCCAGAGATGGGTTATGTACAGAATGTACAGAAAGCACACAAGCATGAGCACTGACCACGTTTTTGATGCCATACTTTATGTGCATGCGAGCACATGACAACACACGGTCTACTGGGATCGCTGTCAGTTGTCAATGTAGAAATAAATATGACGTGCGTTAGCTGCAAATGCAAAGAACCAATGCTTACAATGGTGAGAAACAGTATCTCAGAATGCATGTCAAACATTTCAAATTTGAAGGAAAAATGAGCAAGCGTAAGAGCGTAAGACTAAGTGAGCGACTTTGATTGAAGCCAATCTGTAATGGCTAGACGACTGGATCAGATCAACTCCAAAACAGCATGTCTTAGTGAGGTCTTAAGCGGCCTTCACACTGCACACAACAAACGACGGCCGATAAACAGGAAGTCATTCATTTCCTATGGAGAGTCGCGAAGGGGCTGCGTGAGGTGCCGACCATCTGCGGATCCGTAACTTTCGGATCCGTTTTGAGCGCTGGAGCCGTTAAAAAATGTGAACTTGTGCAACTACACCGCATCTGATATGCTGACCGGATGTGATGTATTCCAGTGTTGTCCAATCAGGTTCGTGTGCGTGAGGTGATAAGAATTATTGAAAGGTATTAATATTAATTTTAGTAATTTTTTAACTTTTTCAAAAACAATCTTTTTGTTTTAAATACATTGTTATTGATAAAAAAAAAAGTAATAAATGATTAATATTTATATTGTATTATTTTTAATGTTGTGTCCATGTTTCCTCAAAGATTATTTGCGGTCTTTCTGGATTTATTGTTGTTTTGATTGTTTGAATGAATGAATTAATGAAGGAGTAAATACATTCACCATGATAAATGGAGGGAGAATACAGGCTCTTGCTTTTGCTCTCCTTTACTGGAGACGCATAAGAAAATATTGCAAATCAGTGTGGATAAAACAGTATCACCGTCTCGGCGAGTATCACCATTTAGTGCATGAGTTGCGCCTTAATGGAGAAGATTTTCGTAGTTATTTTCGGGTGTCACGAGAATTAGCTTCTCTCCCATGTTGACGTCTACACGATCGTATTGCACATTCCGTGAGACTGTCACTAGGGGGCGAAATCCGACAGTCGTTTCCGTTTGTCGTGTGCAGTGTGAAGGCCGCTTTATGCAGTGGTCAATATCTATCAAAAGTGGTCCAAGGAAGGACAACCAGTGAACTGGTGACAGTATCATGGCTGCCAAAACTCATTGAGGCTAGTGCTTGTGAGGAAGGAAGGCTAGCCTGTCTGGTTTCATTCCACAGAAGAGCTGGCTATGATGTTGTCAGAAGACACAGTGCATCAGCGCATCACAGACTGGCTAAACGCTAATCTATTAAACATGTTTTATAGCCAAGCAGCTATGAATACAGCCATACTCACCTATAACACTGAATACTGTTACAGGATTGTACTGAATAGTACAATACAGTAATACAAGCTTGCATCATTCATATATTGTTTCTGAATCTGATTTCTGAATGTCATTACATTACAAAGCGCTTTGACGGTGAGTATGTGGCATTCCACCCTCCAAAATAAAGTGAATACATCAGGAAAGAGCTGAATTATGGTACAAACTGCATGTAATGTTCCCATGTTTCTGAATAGGTTCCTGATTATCGCTTGTGGCTTCTCTCCTGACAAATAATGACACCAATTACCGAATGAATAGAGCAGAGGCAGAAATTATGCACTATGAGCTGAGTGCTTTCATAGTAACATGGCAAGTTATATTTTAAATAGACTATTTTCAAAGTACTTATTTTTCTCTGTTAGTACTGACTTTTAGAAAGGTTAATTTCTGACCTTTTTTTTTTTAAAGTTCTGTTCAATGTGCACCAAAAAAAGAAATTCACATTTCATAGAACTGACGTCTTTCAAATGCATAAACAGGTCATCTGGAAACTGCTCACATGGTTCAATTGTATCTTGTCCTGCATCCTTTTGCTGAAATATATAGTTTAAAGCTTCCTTCTGTGTCTCTGCCTGTTTACAGAAATGAGTAACTGGACTTATTGCACTCTTATTTTATTTCTACAATAAATTCAGGATTTCAGGAAATCAGCACTGCCATGTACTGTATGAATGGGAATTCAGTGTATAACCATTACTGATTAGTTCATGCCAATAAATAAGACAATGCATAATGGTTTGTTTTTCTTTCACATCGTGCTTCATCATACCATTTTTTTTTTTACAGCTTTCTCCCCAAATTTGATTATGTACCAGTTCCCATCCGCCGTCCAACTCTCCATGTCACATATAACAGCTCCCATCTAGACAAAGTGAAGACTAAAGCTGTGTTCACACATACACATATTACCGCTGCAGGTCGGCAGTTACTGTATTATGAAGTCGCTGTTTAGGCTTTCCTACTACTAGTAAAAACGTTTATCAGTGTGTGGCGCAACTAGCGATTCAAATTTTCTGACCAGTTACAGTATATTTACTGCTAAAATGAAACAATCTTGGGGGAGATTTGGAGCTTGAATATAAAATTCAGTAGCGTACATGTGCATCAAATCATACAAGATGAAGGAGAAGCAGCGTGTGCTCTTTTCCGTGGATTGTATGCTCTCTACCGTCTTCACTTCTATTGATATTCGCTACACCAGATTGCTCCATATTTGAATAAAGTTAAACATTTCTCAAATTTGTTTTATCACTGGACACTGGACATCTAGTAAGAGCAGTCACTGTCAATCATTTCACACCTAATAAAAATATAAAAACACCAAATAACCACCTCTCATTGGATTGAATGGTCTCTAGTAGTTTTTTGCTGTAAGTCACTGTATGCGTAAATGTAGCATGACGTGCTTCCTCTTAGACATGTAGGTTGCATCTTTTCAAATTTCTGATCATGCTGCATCATAGTGCATAGTAACACACTCACAGGAAAGTGCAATCTGCCCTCTTCCATATACTGTACAGGAGCTTACAAGTGCCTGTGAGTGTCTAGGTGTTGCTGTGATTGGCAGGAAAGAGAGATTAACATTTGTCCCACCCACAAAGCATGGAAAAATATTTACTACCTTGGCCATATAGTGATGTGACATACAGTACAGCTAAGTATGGTGACTCATACTCAGAATTCGTTCTCTGCATTTAACCCATCCAAAGTGCACACACAGCAGTGAACACACACACACACCATGAACACACACATGGAGCAGAGGTCAGCCACTTATGTTCACATGTGTAAGACGGCGCCTGTGTTCGGCTCTGCTGTCGCTCCTTTTCCGTTTTCTCTGTTTTCTCGTATATTTGTGATTGTACTTGTATTATTTGTTGCTGTATCAGCCCTGTCAGCTAACTATTGTGTGTCGGCTGCTATTAAGTATGATCGGCACACGTTGTTTCATATCAGAGACCTTATTATGGAGGACTATGGTAATTGGACCTGGTACAAACTGATTTTCTCGCCCGTCTTTGAGTGCTCGTTGACGTCGCCGGATTATTTACTGCTGTCAAAGGGACACAGCCGGAGGAAAAAGCGAGGCTCCAGAGCGGGTGTCCAGACAAGGTTAAGGAGATACCGGGCATCTACGTTTACCCCGAGTGGGTCCGGACTGGAACAGGTAGAGCGGTGCCTGCGGCAGGTTCCAATCAGCGCATCAGGATATGGTGCAGTCGTAGTCACGCCACCTCTCTACGAAGTACACTACAGCCGAGCTTTTCCAACTCGACGGGCCCGGACACCGGGCTTACGGGAGCGGGTCCTGCGCCCCGTGTCTCTGTGTGGGGAAAGAAATGGAGAAAGAAATGGAGTGGAACCTATTGCCCATACGCCCCAGTCAGCTGGAGTCAACGTAAACCTGATTCGGGTTGCCTTGTTGAACGCTCTCTCTATAGCGAATAAAGCGTTTATATTAAAAGATGTTTTTGTCAAGGAACGTTTAGACTTTATGTGCCTAACCGAGACCTGGCAGCGCGAGTCGGATTACGTCCATCTGAATGAACTCCGTCCTCCGGGCTGTTCTGTGTTTGGTACAGCCCGCAAAACAGGTCGTGGAGGTGGACTTGCCATTGTGCACTGTGACTGTTTCTCTTGTAGGCAACTGAGTCAGGATTCCTTCAGCTCGTTTGAACACCAAATGTCTAAGGTTGGCACTACAAAGTCTTTTTATTGTGTTTTAATCTACAGACCTCCTGGCCCTGCGCGTGTGTTTTTAGATGAGTTTGCTGAGTTTTTATCTAATATTATTAAATTGGAGTCTGTGTTAATAGTTGGTGATTTTAACATTCACATAGATGACGCTTCCTGTAACACGGCATTAGAACTATTATCTTTGACGAGTCTTTTAACTTTACACAGCATGTCTCTGGTTCCACACACACAAAGGGCCATACATTGGACTTGGATTGTAGTTTGGGCCTGTGTGTGGATCAAATATCTATTAACGATATTCAAGTGAGTGATCACAGTTGTATTTTCTTTAATCTGTCTTTTTTATTTGGAGTCCAATCCATCTAAGGTGAGCACTCAACGACGTATTATAAATCAAGTTGCTGTTGATAAGTTTTGTTTTTTATTTGATCCTAGTTCTTCTAATGAGTGTACTGATGCTGAGTCATTAGTTCAGTCATTTAATAATCATTGTGTGTCTGTTTTAAATAATGTGGCACCGCTTAAACGCAACGCAGTCTTATTTCTCCACGAAAACATTGTCCTTGGCTGAATGAAAGCATCTTTAGTCTCAGGAGAAATTGTCGTAAAGTGGAGCGTTTATGGAAAACCTCTAAACTTGAAGTATACAGGTTACATTTTAAGGAGCTGATCACAGATCTCAATGTTATGATTAAACAGGCCAGATCTGATTATTTCACAAATCTTATTGTTGCAAATAAGAAAAATCGTAAAGTCCTGTTTGACACCATTAAAAATATTGTTTTGCCCTCAGCTCCACAAGTATCTGTATACTCATCAGCTGACTGTAACAGATTTTTACATATCTTTGTCAGTAAAGTGCAGGACATTAGGGACAGTATTTCTCCTTCCTCGCACACCTATAATAGAGGTTCTCCTCTCCACTCTTGGGACCGTTTTTCTCCTGTCAGTCTACAGGACATTAAGGTTTTATTAAATAAGATGAAACCTTCTTCTAGCCCCGTTGACATTGTCCCAACGACTCTACTGTTAAACGCTACTGATACCCTTGCTCCCTGTCTGGTAAATATGATAAACATGTCTCTTTCTACTGGCAAGGTACCCTCTTTTTTTAAAAAAGCTGTAGTGAACCCCACTCTATAAAAGCCAAACATGGATCCTTCTGACCCTATAAACTACCGGCCCATATCTAAACTGCCGTTCATCTCCAAAATTTTAGAAAAAGTGGTAGCTAATCAACTTTCCATTTATCTGCATTACCATCAAATCTCGGACAAGTTTCAATCAGGTTTCCGCAAAGTGCACTCAACTGAGACAGCTCTTCTTAAAGTGTCAAGTGACATTTTGATGGCAGCAGACGGGCCAGTACACAGTGTTGGTTTTACTGGATCTAACCTCAGCGTTTGATACAGTTGACCATAAAATGTTTCCAAAGTGTTTGCAAAATGTTATTGGTTTATCTGGGTCTGTACTTCACTGGTTTTCTTCTTATCTTACTGATAGAACTTTTTCTGTTGTGATAAATCAGATCATGTCTGACACTGTGCCTTTCTCATGTGGAGTACCACAGGGATCAGTTTTAGGTCCTTTGCTGTTTTTACTGTATATGACACCTCTTGCTCAGAAAATTCAGTGTTTTAAGCATGTGTCCTATCACTTATATGCTGATGATATTCAGTTATACTGTTCTTTCAGGGAGTCTGAGTTTCACTTGCTGTCTAGCCTGTTAGAGTCTTGTATTAAGGAGTGGTTGGGCAGCAACTACTGTACCTTCAACTAAATCCGAAAAAGACAGAAACTTTGATCATTTCCCCAGATAAGAAAATTCCACAGATCAGGCAACATCTTGGTTCTTTGTGCTCTTCTGTTCAGTCAAGCCTCAGGAACCTCGGTGCTGTATTTGATCAAATCCAGGTATTTAGATCAACATTCAGGACAGATGGTTAAAAGCTGTTTTTTATCACTTACGGAATGTTTCTAAGATGAGGAAAATGTTGTCCAATGTAGATTTAGAGATGATTATACATGCTTTTATCTCTTCGCGTTTGGACTATTGTAATTCACTCTTTACTTGTCTTAACAAACGTGCTTTAAATCGTCTTCAGATTGTTCAGAATTCAGCAGCGAGGCTTTTAACTGGAACCAGCAGAAGATCTCACATCACACCAGTTTTTTACTCTCTTCACTGGTTACCAATCAATCATAGAATTGATTTTAAAATTTTGGTCCTCACTTATAAAGCCCTTCATGGGAATGCTCCTGTATACATTTCTGACCTGTTGACCCCTTATGGCTCTTCGAGAGCATTGAGGTCATCAGGTCAAAATCTGCTTGTGGTCCCTAAAACCCATTTTAAAACTCGGGGGATCTTTCTTTTCAGTCTGTGGCCCCCAGACTGTGGAACGCGTGGCCCCTGTCTCTGCGTGTGGCTGATTCTGCTGATTATTTTAAAAAGCAACTGAAGACACTCTTATTTAGACAAGCTTTTACCTGACTGGGCTTTTATGGCTTCATCCCTGTTACCGTGTGTTTTAAAAAAATGTTCTTTTTTTACTTTGCAAGAAGGTTTATTGTACATTTAAGTTTTATTGTTATATTTTGTAAAGCACGCTGCGGCGCCCGAGGAGCAGTTGGGGGGGTTCGGTGCCTTGCTCAAGGGCACTTCAGTCGTGGTATTGCTGGCCCGAGACTCGAACCCACAACATTAGGGTTAGGAGTCAAACTCTCTAATCATTAGGCCACGACTTCCACATATATAATGTGGATGCATTGATGCTTTTACATTGCACCACTTATCGTGACATGGACTCTTTCTCAACTTTTTTATGATCATGCCATTCTCATGTCTTTGTCCCCAATTAATTTGGCAAAAGAGGATGAGCTTGACATTTGGTTAATGTTAATCCTGACACTTTTTACCATATGTTGTTTATTTTCCTTCATGCAGTTTGACAATCAGACGTGTGGGAGAAAATAACAGAGTTGCAGCAATGCTCAACAATTTAACTGTAATATCACATTGTTTGTCTGTGTGTGTGTGTGTGTGTAGACTTCAGAAACTAATCTTAATGCAAGATATACAATACAGTATGTATTCATTTGTCTCCAACTCAAGAAGAAGGCTTGTAATATTTCAAGCCAGTTTTGTTTCTTCCCATTCATGGAAACATGATGCTTTCTGTTTTCCAGCACAAATAATATCATGACCTTGGCTCTCTTACCAGTTTCAGAGTCCCTTTACATGTTTATTTTATCATACACAAGCTGACAAAGCCTCTTACTCTCAGTGGACACACCGAAAGCAGACAGCTGACGACTGGAAAAAGACCAGGCAATGGTTTTTTTTTTTAGATTCTTAACTGTCCAGTTTAGTGAACCAGTGGGTTGCAGTCTCAGAGTCCTGTCCTTATCTGAAAGTGCTGAAACCCAATGTGGCCTTCAACTTTTGTAGCCTGAAGGTGGAAAAAGCAGATACTGTTCTGTTCATCACAGTAAAGACTTAATTGGGTTACCATATCCTTCCTGTCAGCTTGAACCAGTCTGGCCATTCTCCTCTGACCTTTCTCATTAAGACGGCATTTCCACCCACAGAACTACCGCACACTGGATTATTTTTAGTCACTATACTATATAAACTTTAGAGAAAAATCCCAGAAGATCAGCAATTTCTGATATACTCAAACTAGCCTATTGTCACAGCCGGAGGGCTGAGACAGATGCAGTTGCAGGTAAGGAAAGTTTAATAACATAACACAATGATCTGCAGAATCACAACGTCAGGCACAGGTCAGGTGATCGACAAACAAGAAACCAGACAAAAGATTAGAGAGTCAGAAAGATAATCAATAAACAAAGGTTATTGAGCTGAACATATAATTTTTCAGTTGGAGTCAAAGTCTGATCTGTCACCACAAGTATATATATAGTGTATATAGGGTATATATATATATAAAATACAAACCACACTTACTGGGGGGGCACGGTGGCTTAGTGGTTAGCACGTTCGCCTCACACCTCCAGGGTTGGGGGGTCGATTCCCGCCTCCGCCTTGTGTGTGGAGTTTGCATGTTCTCCCCGTGCCTCGGGGGTTTCCTCCGGGTACTCCGGTTTCCTCCCCTGGTCCAAAGACATGCATGGTAGGTTGATTGGCATCTCTGGAAAATTGTCTGTAGTGTGTGATTGCGTGAGTGAATGAGATTGTGTGTGTGTGCCCTGCAATGGGTTGGCACTCCGTCCAGGGTGTATCCTGCCTTGATGCCCGATGACGCCTGAGATAGTAGTTCGGATAAGCGGTAGAAAATAAAAATGATGAATGAAGCCACACTTACTAGTACTTCTCTTCCATTATCAGCATTTTTATGGCTGTCTGCATCTTTAGCTTCCACACCATTGAGTTCCAAGCATCCTCCAGATTTAAAAGCTATTCTCATTAGCAATATAAAAAAAAATGAAATGTTTAGGGACAAAAACATTTGGAATTGAGTCAATAGCTCAGAACAGGAGTTCTCTATAAGTGCTGTAGTTCAGTATACTGCACATAGAACAGCTGTCACTGTGATGCTACACTTCTCAGGAGAACATCATCACGCCTGGAGATTATAAAGTATGAGCGCCGAGGTTCAATGACAACACGTGTGTCAGCACTTTGTAACAGTCAATAGAAAAGCTGCGTGTTTAAGTTTTCCAATAAAGTCCATTCAGAACAGTGGACTCTGCAGTGTTTATGATTTTTGTCTTATTGACATCTGGAGAGAGAAAATAAGGATTTTGAGTGAAGGTGTGTTTATATCTGTTTCAGTAAGTAATCAAATTAACCACCTTGCTTTGTGGATGTTCTACAACACAGCATTAAACCTACAGTAAATATAGTACAATGTCATTATTTTATTATTAAAAATCTAATCAGTGATAAATTACTATAAATTAGTTACCATAATAAAAAGGGAAATAAACACATTAGAACATGCAGTTACAGAAAATTACAGAGAATCCTAATAATCATTTGCTCTTGATAGGGGCAGTGGTAGCTCAATGGGGCAGTGGTGACTCAATGGGGCAATGGTGAATCAATGGGGCAGTGGTGAATCAGTAGGAGCAGTAGTGAATCAGTAGGGGAAGTGGTGACTCAATAGGAGCAGTGGTGACTCAATAGGGGCAGTGGTGACTCAATAGGGGCAGTGGTGACTCAATAGGGGCAATGGTGACTCAATGGGGCAGTGGTGACTCAGTAGGAGCAGTGGTGAATAAGTAGGGGCAGTGGTGACTCAATCGGGGCAGCAGTGACTCAATAGGGGCAGTGGTGACTCAATAGGTGCAGCGGTGACCCAATAGGGGCAGCAGTAACTCAGTAGGGGAAGTGGTGAATCAGTAGAGGCAATGGTGACTCAATGGGGCAATGGTGATTCAATGGGGCAGTGCTGACTCAGTAGGAGCAGTGCTGAATCAGTAGGGGCAGTGGTGACTCAATCGGGGCAGCAGTGACTCAATAGGGGCAGTGGTGACTCAATAGGTGCAGCGGTGACCCAATAGGGGCAGCAGTAACTCAGTAGGTGCAGTGTGAATCAGTAGAGGCAATGGTGACTCAGTAGGGGCAGTGGTGAATCACTAGGGGCAGTGGTGAATCAGAATGGGCAGTGGTGAATCAATAGGGGCAGTAGAGACTCAATAGGGGCAGTGGTGACTCAGTAGGGGCAATGGTGACTCAATGATTAGGGTTCAGGTTTCAGCCGGGTTGCCAGATAATGTTCATATTGCAGATTCATCCTGCAAATCATAATTGCACACCATTATTTACTTGTTCCCCTGACAAGACTGAAAAAAATATTGAAACCAAAAAAGATGTCTAACTTTTCCTATGACTGAACATTTTTAGTTTTAGGACAGTTTCAAGTCTTTGTGTGGTTTTTGAGTTGGTAGTGAAACAGTGATGAAACCCGGCATGCTTCCCCTTAAGCTTCTGCGTACTTTTCGTTAAAGCTAAAAAAAACTTTAGGATGTTGGAGATCGGGCTGTCAGGTAAGAGGTCAAGAGGAAGGACTAAGAGGAGATATATGGATGTGTTAAATGAGGACATGAAGTTAATGGTGCGAGAATAGAGGATGCCGAGGATAGAGTAAGGTGGAAACTTTTTGGCAAGCTTTCTTTAACAAAAATAAATAATAAATAAATAATGTCTATATCTGCATTCATTTTCGTTTGGGACACATTTCCTGTGTAATCCGTTCCGAACTGTACATATTTTTTATTTTAATGAGACAGCAAAGAACAAACACACACACACACACACACACACACACACAAACACACACACACACACACACAGATGTGCTTTCCCTTCAATAAAGTTTAATCTTAATTAACTTAAGCTAAATTTAGAGCCATGCTTTGCACACACTCATTCTCTAGAATCGAATGTTGTCATTTCAGTGTCAACAAGTCATGATCTGAAAAGTTTCTCTTTCATTGTATTACCAACTGCATGTGTAGAAAATATGACGTCAACAACAACAAAAAAGAACCACTACACTGTCGAAGGATGGAGGTTTAGACAGATGCAAATGCAAGGAAGGCATTTATTTTATTACAGAAGCAGCAAAGAATCTTGGTTAAAAAATTCATTAACAAGGTTTGGTATAGTCAGCTGGATATATACTTCAGAGTGTGAGGGAGTGAAATTCTCCTATAAAGGATGAATGAGAGGATCGTTGGTGGGTTGCATCAACTTTGAACCAGATGTGTGAAAGGATGTGTGTGAAAGGATGCAGTGTTACAGCATTAGAACTAGATGCATAATTAGTCACAGACACCCAATCAGAAAGTGAAAAGTGCATGTGTCGTATTCCAGGACGTACAGTAGCAACACTGGTTGGTTCAGGGGCCTTAGAGGGAACTATTTAAAGTGTGAAAAGTTCTTGTGTGTGTGTGTGTGTGTGTTTGTGTGTGTGTTCTGGGAGTTCAGTGCTGTCATGATTGTAAACCATGGTGCATGATAGGAGTGTGAGTTTGTGGGCTGGGTTCTAACCTAAGACACACTTGCTACTTGGGGTTGTGGTAGCCTAGTGGTTAAGGTGTTGGACTGCTGATTGGCAGGCCATGAGTGCAAATCCCAGGTCTTAACCCTCAATTGCTCACTTGTATAAAGTGAAATTAAAATGTAAGTCAATCTAAATGCCATGAATGTAATGTAAATGCTACAGAATGCTACAGGCAAAACAGATGAACTGTTAAAATATTAATCACAACTTGCAGAGAGTAAAACACTCAGGGAAGTACCACCATAACCAAAAACATTAAAACACTGCAAAAGGAAGGAAAATAGATGTCCTGATGGTGATTGATTATACGGAGTACTGGAAAACTCACTCTGTATACACAATAACGGATTTGTAAATGAATTCCATTCATATTATTGTCATTGTACAGTTGATGAGTTCTGAAATAATAAACGAATAGGAGATACACTCTTTACATCTCTGCCATACTTAATATATATATATATATATATATATATATATATATATATATATATATATATATATATATATATATATATATATATATATATATGCCTTGCTTATTGCTATCCGCATATGTTACTTGATCCAATCATTCCACATTTATGACAAAAGACGGTTTAATGGATACATAGAATCCTTCAGTTATCAAATGCATGGAAAAATATAAACTCTAAAGCCATGAGAAACCAACACAGAGTGAAATTTACTTTTTTACAAAATTTACTCTTCCAGTTCACATTCAGAGGTATAAACTGACATTGGCTAAAAAAAAATACAATAGCTCCCCAAACATTTCAAATACTTTTTGATTTTCCGCAGCATCCAAATGTGATAACAAAAATATTGCCATTATAACAATTAGTCAAAATGAGTTGAAATGAGTTCAAAGGTACTGTATTACATCACAGAACGGAGACACTGACATCATGTCTAAAATTGGTCTAAAATACTAAAGTCATAATTAAATATAAAATAAAATCATTAAATGGTTAGGATGTAAATTTTATATTATATATATATATATATATTTTATATATATATTTAAATTATATAAAGTTGTTCTTGACACATACTTCTGATTTCTCTCTGAAGTTTGTGATTTATTTATTTATTTGTTTGTTTGTTTATTTATGTGTTTATTTATTTATTTATTTATTTTCTAACCTGCAGTAAAAAAAAAAAAACTTCTCTTGTCACAGCTAATACCTGTATTGAAAATATCTGTGGTACGAGTATTGTGAAAAATTGTGCACTGATGTCCAAAGCAAATTAGCATGAAGACCAGAACCTTCATTCTTTCACATTTCAGGCTCACTGAAATGTCGGCAAAATTGGAAAGTTTCTAGTAAGAAATAAATGAACTCAGTAAATTAGTTCTTTAGAAAGTCCTGCTAAGAGAGACTAAAACCAAATTAGGGTGCGATTAGAACTCTCTAATCTCCCACATACTGTTTTTCTTTAACTTAATATATTTAGGAACAGCAGAGAACTTTCTAAAGCAAGAGAGCTATATATAATTATACATTCTCTGGATATTTATTGCAATCACTTCACTGAAAAAAAAAACATATGTGGTCAGACATATTTAAGAAAAAACTATTACGTACAGTTTAATTATTACATATTATAATATATCATCATATAATTCTCAGCAAAACATCATTTCATTGCATATTGTAAACTTAATTTAAAAAATGTTGTAATTACTAGATTGAATTTTGTAGAGTGAGTGTGATCAATTAATGTAGTGTTAACTTAAACCAGTTATATTGTGAAATCTCACGAGGATGCTGCCACGGATGAGGATTAATAATATAGTAATAAATTTAGGGAGTTAAAATACGCATGGCAGAATAATGAAGTGGTAACGTGTCTGTTGCAAAGCGCCACTATTGTGGCTTTAATTCTCAGCTCAGGTGTGAGCTCTGTGTTTTATTTTTGATGCTTTTCCTCAGGGCTTTGAAAATACATAATCAAATCATGTTGGATGTACGAACACTAATTGTGTTGATGTTATTCAATTCAGTCGCATGAAACAGATCAACTGATCGCATTTGAATTAAGTAAATTTAATGAGGGGTTTTTTTTCAGTGTCCGGAGCCTGATATTATGTGTGCATTAGTAACATATCATAAGAACATTAAAATAAAATGTAATAATAAACCTAAACTTTGGAATAGCCTTCCTGACAGTGTTCGGGGCTCAGACACACACTCACAGTTTAAATGTAGATTAAAGACATATCTGTTTATCCAGGCTTACACATAATACATATAACCTACAATCGTGTGCTCCAGTACATCTGATCATATGCACATTATCATCTAGTGCTTGCTAACATTATGAACAGCAGCTACGCTAATTCCTCTCCACTTACTTCTCTTTTTCTACCCATCACGAGGCATCTAGGTATGTACCAGCTCCAGTTGTGTTCCGCTTCATGAAGATTTCAGAGCTTCAACGAGAAGATGCCTACTGCATGTGGTATTTGGGGACAACAACCTCCTGATCAATACACAATTGTCGGACTGTATTTGACTGTAGAAAGGACGTTATTCATAATAACACTCTCTGGTGTTTATAACAGTTTATAATCACACCCAAGTGTCACCCAAATGAGGATGAGATTCTCTTTTCCGTCTGGTTCCTCTCAAGGTTTCTTCCTCTTCCATCTAATTGAGTTTTCATTAGAGATAAATACAAACTCATTTGAATAATGTGTTTGTATTTTATTTTGAACTTTATCAATAAAACCTTGACAGAATGATTCACAGGTCATTGGGTTTGGAATATAGGTGCACTGCAGTCTTCTGAGAGCCCTCAAAAATGTCGTGCAAGCAGGAGGATTATACAGTACGTTCATGCAGGAATGTGTGAGCAATTAGATATAAACTTCACAGGACAAACAAAGACAATGTTTACCCACATGAACATGTGGCACTGAACAATGCATTTACATGTAATCAATGTTCATTTAATCATTGTTAGCAGGTGCCTGGTCAGGGTAATGGTGGTGAAAATTAGGCTACTAGGCTGAAATAGGAAATAGAGGATAGAAATTCATTGGTTCATATCACATGCATGTCCAAACAAAAATGATAACTGCATGAGCAGGGTTAAAAAAACAAAAACACAACTCTAATTGAGACTAATGGAGTCATGTGGCGGAGGATGAAGAACTGTCCGAGCCAGAATTTACACTGCATGCCGAGAGTGCTTGTTTTTCTATGTCTGGAATTTTTAGACCAATCTTGCTTCAGGTAATCAGATAACTGGAGTTCCAATAAATACAGATAATGGCACTGTGGTTCACTCCATGGGCTGTATGGTATATTCAACAGGTATTCTGTATAATAAAATTTGGGGCAAAATCATTCCTCTCTATTCTTGGATTTCATTCACATTTCATTTACATTCTTCAAACAACCATAAAGTAAACGCAGCAAGACCTTAAAATGATTTCAGGGCCACATTCCAATACTTCTTATGAAGCTTTATAAAGCCTATAATGCAGCCAAATGAATAATTTTAATGCCCTCAGACTAAATGTTAATATTAATCAGATTTTCATTTCTAACAGTTTTTGTCATGTTCCTCAAGCCATTCCAACCAATTTTTGCAGTGCAGTGGGGCACATTAACATGCTGAAAGAGGCCACAGCTGTAAGGCTGTACTTGGACTGCAACATTATTTAGGTAGGTGGTATATGTCAAAGTACCATTCACATAAATACCAGGACCAAAGGTTATCAAGAAAAAAATTGTCGAGCATCACACTGCCTCTGTTAGCTTGTATTTTTCCCCTAGTGCTATCTATTCACCATATAAAGTCATATAAAAGGAAACAGGATTCATCAAACCAGGCCATCTTCTTCCATTGCTCCATGGTCCAGTTCCCATCACATGGTCCAGTTCTGATGCTCTCTGTAGGAGTGTTTGGCAGTAGAAATTTTCATTGCATTTAATTTTCAGAACTTTGCGCTTCAATATTTCTTCTGTGAGATCAGACCAGACAGACTAAACATCGCTCCCCAAGCACATCACTGAGCCTTGTGTGCTCTTAACCCTGTTATGAGTTCACTAGTTGTCATTCCTTGGACTACTACTGGTAGGTACTAACCACTGCATACCGGGAACAATCCACAAGATGTGCTGGGTCCGTTTGGAGAACCTCTGAAACAGGTGCCTAGCACTGTGGTATAAATTAATTTTATTGTTATTCAACGACAGACTCTTTACCACTTCTTTCAATTGAAGAAATAAAACAATATAACAAATGTAATATACAAAACAGAGAATTGTTCAGATTCTTATACAGTATATCCAACCACATTTGCCGCGGTTTCTTTCTCTTTGTTTGCTCGTCACTCTCGAGTCAGTCATTGCTTCCAAGAACTTACAGGAAAATTCCAGTTTTTATAGAAAGCTTTGCTCAGTAAGTGTTGTCAATTAAACCCAGAATCATGTTTTTTAAAGGTAGGAATTTGTGGTTATGAATTACAAACTTTAACATATATAAATCGAAGTTCAGCAGGTTCAGCTAGATTGTGCAAATTGTATGGTGTCACAAAAACTCTGAGAAAGATTTAATTACTTTATACTTTTGCTTGCAGTTAGCAGTTAGAAACATAACCAGTCTCTCTAATTAGAAAAATCCTCGACCTGCTAGTGTTAAAGTATCAATTCTGTGTGTGGTCTAACATTAGCTTTACTGCTAGCAATCCTGGCTACTTAGCTTGGTAGCTAAATGTTGTATTATGTAGAGTGAAACATTAAAATCATTCATTCATTCATCTTCTACCGCTTATCCGAACTACCTCGGGTCACGGGGAGCCTGATCTCAGGCGTCATCGGGCATCAAGGCAGGATACACCCTGGACGGAGTGCCAACCCATCACAGGGCACACACACACTCTCATTCACTCACACAATCACACACTACGGACAATTTTCCAGAGATGCCAATCAACCTACCATGCATGTCTTTGGACCGGGGGAGGAAACCGGAGTACCCGAAGGAAACCCCCGAGGCACGGGGAGAACATGCAAACTCCACACACACAAGGCGGAGGCGGGAATCGAACCCCCAACCCTGGAGGTGTGAGGCGAACGTGCTAACCACTAAGCCACCGTGCCCCCCCAACATTAAAATCAATAGATGGTAAAAAATTCTCTTATATTATTAATGCTTCCCCATGAATGATCAATGTAACTGTTAGCTAAATGCTTTCGTTTTACTAAAAACGATCTCTGGATTTTCCATGTGACAGAAAGTTAGACGTTTTCGGATGAGACTGCTATGACAAGAAGCACTTAGAAACCTCATGCTCTTCTTTTCACAGCCTCTTCTGCTGGAAAGCTGGACAGCCCCTGAAAACTACTCAGTTCCTCTCTGGTGATTTCTTTAGCTCCCAGTCTGGTATTTTACAGAGCAACAGTTGAGATGCAAACACCCTTATTTTAAAAGATGTAATGTTTAGATTTGTGTTTCTCTTTCTAGTCAGTAGACATTCTGAGGTAATTACATTTATGATACCCCGAATTGAGGACAATTTCACTGTCATTAAGGTAAGGGATTATTTGTTATGGCATCACAAAACTTTGGTTAATTGCAGTGACTAATTGTGTTCACTTTAAATTGTTCTCTTAAGAGTCTATCTGGAATTGTTACAGAATACATTTCTTGTAACCCCATGGAAGCATCTGTCATGATGGCACTTGCAGATTATGTGGTAAATTTATTACACTGACATGAAGTGCATTATGTAGATAGTAACTTTCAGAGGTTTGCCTGTTTATTTATTTTTCTGCAGTGTCAATTTATAGCTTTTTTGTATTATAGCTTTATTTTTTTTTTAACAGCACACCTTTAAAAAGGTGACCATCACACACCTACATGTGACTACAGATGGGAAGGTGGACATCTCTGCTTGGGTGAAGGAAGAAGTTGAAACTCCTCAGAATGATTCACAGAGACCGAGCGACTTTGAGGTACTGATGTGTATCTACATACAGTATGCTGCTATTGCCCTGAATGACAGGCTTTAAAATTTAATGTGAGTGTTAGATTTTAGCTTTAGTTGTTAGATGTTAGTTTTAGTTTTTAGATAAATATTAAAACTAAATGTACACAATAAAGATGGCTCTTGGGTACGTAATAGTATAAAATGTAGCCTGTTACATCATCTGTGTATCTTTAATGGAGAACAGGACATGATTATGCTTTCATACCGGTTCTGGTTGGGGGTAAAAACACCATAGCCAAAGTGAGTTATAGAAATGTGTTTTTGTTTTGTTTTAACAGGATGCAGGTCATGTACAGTTGGCCTACAAGGTTCTGATTTGATTCCTGAGGGCAAAATCTAACCAGGAATCGCAGAGCTCTAAGCTTATGTAAGCTTGTAAATGCTTGTGTTTGATGACCTGTTTAAATTTAAAAGATTTTCATATCATACAACACAGGACTCCAACATGTAAACTCATGTATATGTAACATATTTCTTCTCCTCTGTGCAGCTCCATTACAACTTTATAGATGTTTTGTATGAACTGCTTCTCTTCGGCTACTTTAGCAACAGCTTAGCACCCGAGACAGTAAGTGTCTTATCAAGAGATTTAAAAGTGATGCTTGAATGTTTTCCCATATTTTCACACTGATAATATATGCCATTAATGGAGCTTTCTTTTTCAAAGTTTGAGGGAGGATTCTTGGAGAGACTGATGGCTCTGTTCAGTATGTTTGACTTTTGCATGTGGGAGCCTGCAGCAACGCTGTATTTCAGTGCCTTACGTAAGTGTTGAATATCTTCTGATGCCATGATACACAAATTGTCAGCTTTGCATCTCTAAGTCAGTGATACTGTAGGGTCATCAGACAGTACTTCTTGAAGTTCTGTTTTCACAGCCTGTGGAGCCTTATGATGACCCAGCAGCTCTGGCCAATGCAGTTTGGCGTCTCATTATGCAGCATGTCCAGCTGATGATGAACACTTTGGAGAAGCTTTGAGCTATGCATTCTCTATACCTCTATACCTCCCCATTCTCTGCCACCCCTTACCCCAAACACACACATGCATACACCACAACAATTTATTTATGATTGCAATACTCATGCCAAATCATAGATTTAACTCTTTATACATGCACCATCCACTAATAGAATCATCTGTACACTTGCCCATTTATGCATTTATCCAATCAGACAATCATGTGGCAGTAGCAAAATGCATAAATTTATGCTGGTCAAGCATTTCAGTTAATGAGAACATCTAATATCGGATTGGGGAAAATTGTGATTTCTGTGACATTGCTCTTTTGAATCATGGGTAACATCTAGAGACTGATAGTGAAAATCCCAGGAGATTATTATTCATCTATTATTCTCCTGGTCCACTAGGAGACCTCCTGGATGTAATGGACATACTTCTCAGTGCTTCTCCTTCTGACCGCACACCTCTGACAGTCTCTGGTGATTTCAACCTCCCCTCAGACAAGCTTTCACCAGTCTGGCTTCAAAGTGGTACATTCTACAGAAACTGGCCTATATAGACACATCATCTGGCGAACATATCATGGATGACGGCCAAGGTCTTACAGTGAGCATTTTAATATAAACTACCCAATATCTAATATAAACTACCTCAGACCACTCTTGTATCTCACTTTTTTTTTTTACCAGTTGTAAAGCATGTTCAGTCTCTCTCTCTCTTGCACCTTCTCTCTCTTCCTCCTCTTTGCTTCGATCTTTCAGAATCATTTCCCATGCTTTATATAACACCCTTCCAGCTGGTTTGTTCTTCTTCTCTCAGTCTTTTTTTTCACTGCTTGTGGGTTCTTGCACACTCACCTTCTAAAGTGTGCCAACTTTGGAGTCTTTTAATGGAACTAACACACACTCAAGAGCATCATGAAAACAATGTTTTTTTTATAAAGGCTTGCACATAAAAGTTATTGACAAATCCATTTGTATCCAGCTTTATAAATGAGGCCTAATACATACTGTACACTTTTTTTGAAAGGATATCATAAAATGATGAATGGATGAGAAAGTTGTCAATGACAGGACCAATGACAGCAATTGAAGCTAGCACACATGGCATGTAGCCATGTCAATTAATTGTTACACAGTAATCCTACTTACTCTCTCATGTATGCAAATGAACATGTCTTTTGGTGATTTTTCTACATGGAAACATACAAAAACATGCTCAAAAATACACAAAAGTGCCCACATAGATTACAGAATGTTTTATTTTTCCATGCACAAATTGCTAGTCGGGATTGATGATTGAGCTGAATACACTCCAGCATAAGCAGTTTAGGGCTTGTCTGTGTGTAGCTGAATTAAACAGCTTCCTTTAGGGGCTGTCGTACCTCAAAATATACCTGACTTCACAACAAACATATAATAACATTAACTGCAACATTTCCTTCCTTCCTTCCTTCTTTTTCTCCTTCTCCTTTCTTCTTTTTCTCTTTCTTCTTCTTCCTTCCTTCCTTTTTCTTCCTTCCTTCCTTCCTTCCTTCCTTCTTTCTTCTTCCTTCCTTCCTTTCTTCCTTCGTTCCTTCCTTCTTTTTTTCCTTCCTTTCTTCCTTCCTTCCTTCCTTCCTTCCTTCCTTCTTTTTCCTTCCTTCTTTTTCTCCTTCTTTCCTTCCTTCCTTTCTTCTTCTTCCTTCTCTTTCCTTTCTTCTTCTTCCTTCTCTTTCCTTTCTTCTTTTTCCTTCCTTCCTTTCTTCTTTTTCCTTCTCCTTCCTTTCTTCTTCTTCTTCCTTCTACTTCTTCTTACTTTTCTTGTCTCAGCCCCAGAGGGGCTTAAACACAAAAATTCCCCAGAACAGAACAAAACTTAATGTTTATTGTGCACCATGATTTTGTTAAGGACATTTTTCAAAACTTAAAATTTCTTTGTCATGTTTGTGTGAATGTAAAAACTGTTCCATATTAATCAGCAGCATTTAACTAAATGTTTAGCGCAGGTGTTAAACACTACAGCAGGATTTTTAACGAAGTCTCCTGTGGGAAGTTCTTTCTGGAGTGATGGAGATAATGGGCAGGCAGGCTTTATAAGATGGGCCACTGATTTTGAATATAAATAAAGTATGTATGGTAATGATATACAGCCACACAGGAATTTAAACCCTATTGTCTTGAATTATTTTGGGACTTTTGTTTTATTGTCTCTCAAGAGACAGAATGACTTCTGATGGAAGTGGGAATACACTCTGAATGGTGTGCCTGTCTATTGCAGAGCATCATGCACAAATAATATTAATGATCATTAAAGGTGCAAGCAGCATCTACAGGGGCCAAATCAGTGAGGCAGACATTCACAGACATGCTACAGTTGTTGCCAGGGTAATCAGGGGAAAGCAGTGCCATACATTTAGTCAAAGGGATTCATGAGTGATTTGTAGTTTCAGACGTGATTCCCAGGATTTGACTACAGACAATGGTGGAATTCTCTGACTATATGAGGAAAGGTCTAAACGAACAACTGCACAGCAGGGTGGACATGTGGGCATGATTGCTACTGCACATCTAAAAGATCTGATGTGATTCTTTTTTTTCATCAGTTTGGGCCTTCTTTCCCACTTGCCAAAAATACGCACCAATCTTATATCTGGAGAATTATTTGCAATTTCCTTTAATAACATTTGTTCAGAGAGAGAAATGAGCAAAGATGTTTGACCAGTAGGTGGTACTGGCACAAAGTTTGGTGCATAGCTTCAGGCCATGGTTCTAAAGATGCATATGAAGTTTTGTGTCAATGGACAAATTTGTTCCTAAAATACAGCCTCCTGTTTGTTGTCAGATTTGTTGGTTCATAATGGGCAGACTGTTCAAAGTATCAAAATTCTAAATTGCTAAATTTAGTAAGATTTAGACAAAAGTTGTTGTGGAATGCTTTTCTTTTACCTTTTGGACATGGTTCAAATGTTATGACCAATAAGCATTAGGCTAAAATTTGAACTGATGGTGGCACTAGAGTGTTGTTGACACTTGGCCCAAATTTGGTCAGAATGTATCCTTGGATACTTGGTTCCTTGTTCCATGAATATGGATACGTGTTCCATATATCACAAGCTTTTACTGATTGGTTATCGTAGACTAAAGAAGAAGAGTAGAGGAACATTCTGGAATAACAATAGTGTGCCTACTGTACAAACCTTTGGTGCTTGGCCCCCTATAATAACACCACCACCACCACCAACAACAACAACAACAACAATACTACTGTACTACTATTACTACTAATAAAAATTTACTATCCTTTTCTATATTTAAACATGGAATTTTGGTTAAAAAAAATATTTAGCTTGAGAAACTGTCCAAAACCAACAGCAGTCGTGTTGCAAGCTGAGGAACATCAATGTCAGTTTCTCATCTCTGCAGTGACACTGATGTAGAAAAATAACACTGTTGTACATATATGACACTCTTTCCAGCACCACATCCATTAACATGCCACTACCCTGTCAGTGTCACCGCTGTGACGAGAATCACGAGAGTAATCTGTCACCTAAATAATATCAGTTTATTATAATAACTTATCCTATTGGTCAGATATTATTGGTAGGCTGTGTGCACCAAAGAAAATGCACATTTATAGCAGATGTAATTGATAAAATGGATAAAGGGTATAGGTACAGATAATAAAGGGTATACATAATAAAGGGTCCATTAAAATCTGACAACTTGTACCACACCTCTAAGCTTCCACAAACTACTCTCTATATTTAAATGGTGGGGAATTGCAGTGGAAAATAGGATGCCGTACAATTCATTAGTGCAGTTATGTGTCAGGTTAAAGCAGTGTGGCAGGATTTAGCCTCCCACTCCAACTCTGTACCTCACCTGATTAACTGGCGAGCCACGCACACACACACACACACACACACACACACACACACACACACACACACACACACTCCTAGGATGATTTTCTGCTCTAACTCATCACTTTTCAATAAGAGTCATCATTTTTGCTCAGAAATGTCAGCCACAGCATCTTCGAAGCCTTGTCATTCTTGAGTGATCACTGCTCACTAAATAGAAAACTGTTTATTAATTCCACAACATTTGTTCAGTTGCCTGATAGAAAATTTTCTATCTCTTCTGATTAGCATTTGAGCTTTACAACTTTGTCTGCTGCCATCTCTCTACAGTGCACAAATATTTTTATCCCAATTGGTTCAGTATCTTTCTATTTGTGTGGCCATAAGAAATGAAAATCCAAATCTGAGCAGGTGGTGGTGAGGACCCTGCAAATACAATCATGTGGCATAACTTATTAATATATGGTCACAAGATCATTAAGTCAAGAAAAAAAGATGTTTAAATTGTTCATTTATTTGCTTGTTTATTTATTCATTAATTCGTCTTCTACTTTTGGCTTTTCCTGTTAGGGGTCACCAAGGCGAATCGTCACTTTCCACCTAACTCCATCCTCTGCATCCTCTACTCTCACACCAATTAACTTCCTGTACTCATTTAACACGTCCATATACAGTAGTATATCTCCTCTTTGGCCTTCGTCTTGACCGCTTACCTGGCAGCTCCATCTCCAACCTCCTTCTACCAAACCATCTCAATCAAGCCTCTCTGACCTTGTCCCCAAAACAGCCAACCTGAGCTGTCCCTCTGATGTGCTCGTTCCTAATCCTGTCCATCCTCGTCACTCCTAAAGAGAACCTCAACATCCCCATCTCTGCCTCGTGTCTTTTCCTCACTGCTACAGTCTCTAACCCATACAGCAGAGCTGGTCTCACTACTGTCTTTTACACTTTTCTTTTGATTCTTGCTAAAAAATGAAAGGATAAACATTTTTTAAAAAAAGAACCACTTTACTGAAGAAAAAAAAGCATTATTAATGAATATAATAATTAACAATAAAGAATTGTGGCTTATTAATAGGTGGCTGCACCCTTGTGTGATTAAGCTAAGTCCACAACTTAATTATCTCATTCTCTCAACCTAATGATCTTATTCTCCATGCCTTATTCCCACACATTAAGATCTCCACATGTTGCGTTTTAAAATTGAAAGCTGCATACTGTATGAACTGGAAATCTCATGAAGTTTTACATAACTATCTGACTACCATGCCGCGTGTAAAAGCACAAAAAAAGCAGCCTACTGTTAGTGACACGTGGTCCCTTTTCTCTGAACTGTACACTTCATGTCACTTATTCTGAAAGCATTACTGGGTGTAAATGGAAGTCCAAGCCTAGCTGAATGAGAGAACTGACTCTATGCTGTGCTAATGTGTAAATGGGGTAAATGCACTTCTGGCCTGGGTGCATGGAATATACCTCTGAAAGCAATTCAGTGCGTGTTTCCAATCACAAAGCTTTATAATACAGAATGTATGAAAGGAATAGGCCACAATAGAGCTAATGATCGATCCGGATTAACCAAGAGTGTCTGAAACTCTCTCTCTCTCTCTCTCTCTCTCTCACACACACACACAGACTCACACACACACTACACATTAAAAGATTTAGCACAATTGCATATGCCAGCTGGACATATCTGACGCAACATATAACGTTCTTTGGTGCATTTTTATTAGACCTCATCATAATTCTTAACGCTTCCATCAGATAAATTCCTCTGTAACCGTTCACCATAATACCAGGACATTGCATGATGCTTCTGAACAAACATACCAAGGTATTTCAACTTAAGTATGTATTTTATACAATTTTGTAAGACCCTGGCAGCTACAGGATGGAGTTGCAAGAATCTTCCTAGGCTCCAATACTGGTTCTCAGCCAACAAACCCAATTAAATACAAAGATGCACCTTAAACAATTGTTAACTTATCCGTCAGAAGACAGACAGAAATAGGAAAAGAAAAGAGAGACATAAGGCAAATAGACAAAGGAAAATCGATGTGAAAATACAAAAAGTTGAAGAGCTGGTTAAAAAGTTGAAAGACTTAAATATGAGTGACTAAAAGAAGACAACGATGGAAACTAACCCGTGCAATCTAGGACACATTCCTTAGTGGGATTGTGGAAGGGTTTCCTACGCAATCCGAAAACAAGTGTCACTAAATTACTTCAACCAATACGAAACTTGGAGTGGATCATTGTTCCATTTCTGCAGGAGAGCCAGAAGCAGCTAAAGCATGATCACTTAATGATCTTCTCTCACTTCTTTTAGGACTTGTATTTGATATTTAATTTATATGAGATTCACAGAAATCAGTCCTTTCAGAAATTTGCTGGTCGGGGCAGGTCTGTGTTTATTAATGAATGAATTGAGAAAACAAATACCTTCATTTGAGTGAGACAATAACTCTAAGTTTTAGGTTTAGAGTTAAGTTTCCCAATATTTATTTTTCCCAGCCCTTCATCATTGTCAAAGTCAAATGTGTGTGTACTTTGCACATAATTTGCACAACTAGTAAGAGATTATTGTATTTCTTTAATTATTTACATTAATTAGTAAAAAAAAAAAATAATAATAATAATAATAATAATAATATAAAAAAATTAATTAAATTTCTATCCTGAGAGTCACCTCACGAAGTGGACAGAGAAGCAGAATCGGGTCTCTATTAGAATCAAGTAATCCAGGAATTCTACAGTCAGTCAGTTTGGATTTTTTTCTGCTATCACTACTGTGACATGAGAGACAAGTAATGAAGGGTTTTGCAATATTAAATAGAAAGAATCTTTTATCTTTTTTTCAAAAGAATTATTTTAATCCTCTTGCTCACATCCTCATTAAACTGGAATGCGTGGCCATGTTAATTATAGAGGACTTCATTATATTTCTTTCCAGGGATATGGACTGGATTTTATAACAGAGAGAGAGAGAAGACAATCAAACGTAAGATTAAAAAAAAACCCTAAATATAATAATCAGAATGGGTGAAAATCAATCATTCAGTGATTTGGAAGAGCCATCTGGAGGCTATGTGCCTGAAAATAATCAATAGTGCTTTCTGCAGAAAGATTTGCCCATCATATCACATTATTCACAACTGTGCGCCATTCGGTCGATATTCTGAACAGCAGGTATAGATTTCCACAAATGCGTATAAATGTACTTTGATTGCCCAAACATCCTAGAAAGAGGAAGTTATTGTAGGCTAAACAAAATATTACTTACTATTTGCAATACAAAAGCAAGCGAATCAGAGACACACTGAGGTGTCTTGCAACGATCTTGTAATGAAGTGAAGTGATGTGAAAGAAGAAGCGTAAATAAAGACACTGGAAACGTGTAATGACTGTAACAGGAAACAGGAGTCAGTAATTAGCTGAGAGTGATCAATGTAATGTCCAGACTGGAGTGCGAAGTGGTAATGAAAGATCGATCACATGTAGGGACGAGCAGATCAATCTAAAAATTATACAGTATATAAACAGTATATATATATACAGAAATATATAAATATATAAATCCTGATGTTTATTTCTTTTTCCAGAAGTTCCAAAAAAAATACGTTTCTTTCTTTTTTTTCGCACAAATGTTTCTTTCTTCAAGGTAAATGATGATATCAAACCCATTTCTGCTCTCTGTGATGCCCCAGGTGCTGGTTCATAAGCATCTAAAAGTGTTATCTTTACTAAACAAAAATTCTATGTAAGGTTATCCAACAGAGGGAAAAACACACGTGTCACACTGAAAGCCAACAGAGTCCTGATTCATTTTATATCATACTTACGGCTGTAAAATAAATCATTTATTTATTAATCATTTATTTATTTATTAATAATTCAGTTTATACAGGGTTAAGAACCTAAAGAGAGACTACAAACTCTCTTTGTACAAACACGCTAATTAACATGTCAATCAACAAAAACTGAAAAATCTTTTAAAAATGGCCTAGAGTTGCCAGGTATGTCTTAAAAAGTCCCCATAAAATAACTTGGTATGAATGGTATCTAATAGGGTGGTTAAAGTAATAGCATACAAATGTCTGGAAATTGAGTATGTGGAAAGCAGGAGCAATGTTACAACTGAAAAGCAAATAAGAACATTTGTGCAATTAAGCCATTGAATCATCTGCTCAGTCGACACTCATGCGGAGTTGATCTATTCGTCAGAAGGTTGTTGCTCCAAATAGCCAGCTGATGCATTTATTCAGTCGAAAAATACAGTTTGTTGAATTTTTTCAGAAACTTCATGAACTAGAAGAAGAAGCTGATCTCTGATGCTGGATGAGAAAAGAATTCGAAGACAGCTGACGTCACGCTGGTGGATAAGACATCTCATCAATTTCATTTCATTTATTCGTAGCGTGTGATTTATTTTAAGAAAATTCACTGTATTTTGCTATATTCTGCATTAACAATTGACTGTGAAACAGTTCATACTTCAGATTAGGGGGAAAAATGTTTTTTTTTTGGCAACAGTGAAGCATGCTGGTGGGAATAATTAAGTCTTGGGCTGTTTTGCCTAATCTGGAGTCGGGGACCTGCACTGAATCAACAACAACCTGACAAAGTACCACTCCATTCATCAGAAACATGCTATTCCATCTATGTGAAGAAAGATTCAAGATTCAAGATCAAAGATTGCTGACCATCGTAGACTTTCCTCAGAAAGCCAAGCGTTTGGTAACATCACAAGGTGCTCTTTGAAATATAGTGAAATCATGCTGAGATACTGTAACAGAGATCACCAGATTTTGCATAAACCTTTGGAGTTCATGCACGTTTGAGTGCATTACAGCATACTATATAATACTAAATTCAGAAATCTATGCTGTTATTTGTATTACAATTAAACTGTTCACACAGATTGAATAACGACATGTTTAAATCTAGATATACATGTTTGCAAATTTTCACTGCAGACTCGAGAATCATGAGGAAGTTGGAGCTTAACCATGGGCTTTGGTTATTTCAAGATAAATAATGAGAGAGTGGCTGATTACAAGGGGCGTGGGCATGTGTGTGTGTGTGTGTGTGTGTGTGTGTGCGTGTGTGCGTGTGTGTGTGTGTGTAAAATACATGAGAGTGAGAGTGTAGAAAATTTAAAGAAAAAAACAACAGATGCTGTTCCCAGCCATTTTTGCATGTGTGGTCAGAAAGAAAAAAAACACAAAAGGAATTAATCAGTTTTTAGATTGTGAAAGTGTGCATTTGTGTTTAGAGTATGTGTATAGCCCTGAGTGGTTTTTTTCTTAATTAAATGCCCTCATCTTTAGAGATAATTAACTCCTACTAGTTTCAATGCAATCTAAAATTGTATTATGCTTGCTTTAGTGGTACAGTGAGGCGCTTTCGACTCGCCCGCTCTCCATCGTTCCGTCTCTTTCTCTCCCTGACGAAGACATTAATCTTCTGCTGCCACTGGGTATGTTGGGTTTTGACACACCTCTCAGAGCCAAGAGGGAAAGGGAAAGGCCCTGCAAATATTAAATTTGTTCCCATAACACAGTTTTGACACCTATATACACTCCTGTGGCTTCTCTACTATTTCAGAATTGTCATTGTCTGTGCGAGTTACACACGACATGTGCAGACATTTAACTTCTCTGGGGACTCTGAGTTTGTGTAAGATTACAAATGAATGTAAACGCTCGTACACACACTGACCTTACAACATGGAGAGACAGGTGTTTGTAAGACCTGTTAAAATTTGGATATTACATTTTTAATATTACATTTAAGGCATTTGGCAGACACTCAGTGACACAGAGTGACTTATATTTTATATAACTGAGAAATTAAGAGTTAAGGGCCTTGCTCAAGGGCCCAGCTGTGGCACCTTGATAGACCTGGGATTTGAACTCACAACCTTCCAATCAGATGTCCAACAACGTTTCATGTTAAAACCACTAAAACAACTAGGCAACCACATCCACATAGCACTACTTTTATATTAAAAATCCCAGGAAAACAGAGAACTAAATCAGCAAACCAAACTGAATTCTTTTTCATTTATCCATTTTTGTTTAGTTTACAGTACTGGCAACAATTTGTAAAGGCACAATATTCATATCTACAGTATTCTGAGTAATTCTTTAAAGCCGGGGCTAATATGATATGTACATGTTACACTACTGTGTTGAGAGCACTCACTTTTATGAGACTAATTTATGAACTCGTTTTGGAAAACCGACCTCTCTCTCTGTCTCTCGCTCTCTCTCGCTCTCTCTCACTCTCTCTCTCTCTCTTGCTCTACACATAGTTATAAGAAAGAAATCACTTGTTACATGCTCCTTATTTGTTCTTCCTCCTCCCATTCACTTCCATTAGCTCTTAACCCTGCCCTCGCCACCTTGTGTGCTTTCTGTGTACAATGGATATAAATTCTACACATCACTGATATCAGGGTTTCTTCCAGGAAAACATGAATGCATGTGTTATACTAACCCTATTAGTTGATGCGTGTCTCCTTACTTATCTGAGTAGCTGAGTAAGAATTCTTCACCATCTGATTAACTTATTTTTACAGCCTTTGTCTTCCAGTATGTTTAAGTGCAAAGAAGAAGAAGAAGAAAAAGAAGAAGAAGAAGACCTAACAATTCCACTTAGCATTATAGGCACTTTGTTAATGATAAAAACAAAAATGCAGGTGTTTGGTTCAATCCCAAGTAGTAAGTAGTAAGATAATACAATGGACAAATAAGAGAGAACAAAGCAAGTAAAACTAAGATAAAGAATGATAGAACAAGTGATGTAGAAAATGTGAAACGCTACTGCCTTCTAATGACCTGGTGTAATCACTGAGACTGCTTGATATATTATAGTTGATTTTTATTTTAAGTTAAATTATGTTAAACGAAAATGTAATGAAACTTAATAGAATGTGTTATTGGTGTCTTTTGCTTCTGTTAAACAAATTCACTAACCAGTGGAGGAACTGTATTATTTAAAGCCTTGAAATGTAATTTTTTTTTTTTTTACTTAGGGCAAAGCTGAATTTGTTATGTGCTGCAATCTTAGGCAAGCACTCGCAATTAAATTGGCTCATATATTCTGTGCCAAGGCTTAGCCTGTAGTCTCTCTATTGCACTTTTTTCCCCCTATATTCTATTTTGTTTGGGAGCATATTTAAAGTGAACAGTACACCAGTGTTAAATGATTTATTATTATTATTATTATTATTATTATTATTATTATTATTATTATTATTATTATTAAGCTCAAGACTCTTTGCACATCATTAAAAAAAGAATAATAATTTTTCCACAATAATGTTCCACAATATTCACTAACAGGTTACCTGAACTCATTTACCCCATAAAGTAAATGGAATATCACACCATTCACACATTCACCAGGAAGATGCAATAGCTTTGAGATTTTGGGAAAAGAACATCAAGTTCTCTCATTTCCTCATTTAATTTTTTTTACTGTCATTGTTATACTGATTGATGTGCTCACTGTTAAAATATTGTTCTGTCACTTAAACTTTGTGTTGAAAGTAATTTATTAATTTGATCATATAGTACATTATTATAATGCCCTTATTGTCTTTGGACCGTGACTGTGCATGAAGCTTTCATTATTTGAAGTATTGCAAGCAGGCATGGTGGATAATAATTGTGGATAATAATAAACATGTTCATAAGTAACATGTTAATTAGTCGCTAGTAGTATTTATTAGTCACTTTGAAATTTTACTGGAGGCTAATGCAATGTGAAAAAAATGGGTGTTTTCTGGTTCTAGTAAGGGCTCTGAACTAACTAGAAACATTATACAACAGTTTATACAACTAGTCATTGCACAAAAAGATGAACTAAATTGTGAGATTCTATTTCTTATCTTAGCAATATTTCATTTGAAGAAAAAATGCTATAATAGTATTATATGCATGAGCTTCAAATGAGAGGCTGCAGTCAATAATCACACCAAGGTCTTTTACTGCTGTATATGATGCAATTGAATGGCCATCCAGATTTACTATGTAATCAGGAAGCTTGCTTTTTGCTGCCTGTGGCCCTAGTACTTCTGTTTTGTTGGAATTAAATAGGAGGATGTTTCTCAGCATCCGATGGCTAATATTCTTTACACATTTATTAAGCTCCACATCTGGCTTGTTTGCCCCACATTTGTTGCCCCACATCTGGCTTGTCTAAAACATGCAGTATAACAGTGAAAGCTAATACCATGTAAAGAAATGGAAAAGTACAGTGAATGTACATGATTAATTTTGTACATGAATGTACATGATAAAATTGTAGCAATTCCTGCGACGACTCTCTCTCATATATGCCAGAGAGAGCCTACCTCTGAATTCTGTGCACTTTCAGGTTCAAGTTCATTTCGGGGTTTTAGGACTTTTAACCTGAGCTCACGCTTTGCACCAATGCAAAAATTGTTAGTGTATGCTATGTACCAATCATTCACCACTGCACCGGCCTGTTTTGTTTCTCATTTCTGGATTTTGTGCATTTCTTAGATTGTTTTGTTAGCAAACATTCCTCTCTGTGCTTTTACTGACCTTGTTTCTATTTTGGATTTGTTTACTCTGTTGTGGATTATATTAAAGCTCCACACATGAATTTCATACCAGCTACCTCTGAATCATCAATACAGAATACATTTACAGTGTCCTAAGGGTTAAGGGTCTTACTCAGGTGCCAAGCAGAGGCAGCTTGGTGGATTTGGGATTCAAACTCACAACCTCCCGATTAGGAGTCCAATGCATTAATCACAAAGCTTCCACATACTTCGCATACTTGAAATCCAGCGGATTCAATCCAGCACGACATACAGTAAAATAATTTTTTATGACTGACAATGTTATACAAATAATATAGAGTTATAAAATAAAACAATAGAGTTAAAAATAAAAAATAGGCAATAATCTAAGGGTAAAATGAAATAAAATAGAATTTAAATTCTAGAATGAAACTGTACAAGGAAAGAAAAATAGACAAATTGTAGAAAATGAATACAATAATACAATGACTGATGATATGAATATGATTGTGGAAATATGAATTATTGTGTGTGTAGTTTCAGTGCATATTTAGGAATACAGATAGCATCATTATAGATATTGTAGATATGCTGAACTTTTAGACCAGCCTATCTCAGTGAAAGCCCATGATGTGTGAAAACAGCTCGCTCCTCATTTAATCATTTGATCCATTTGAATTTTCCCTACAGGTCATTAATAAAGGTACTTCTCATCTCATCTCTTCTTATCTCATCTCACCTCACCTCACCTCTCTCATCATTTCAGATATAACAGAGCCAGAAAATTCCCTTTCTATTGGCATATAAGCCCTAATTAAGACATCGACTGTAAAGGGATTTAGCTGGTATTGTTCTAGTATTTAATCAATGCAAGAACTTAATTGTGGGACCTGTGTGTGTATGTGTGTGTGTGTAAGCCTGTGTGCACACGTATATATGCACATACTGCTTCTTTATCTATGTTCATCCCACTGGATTGACAGTACTAGCAGGCTGAGTGGGGTGGAGCTGTCACAGCTGTTGACAGGTTTGATAGTAATTTAAGAACAGCTGTTGTAAATGTGGGGTTGCCTCAAAGTTAATGCAAATACACACACACACACACACACACACACACACACACACACACACATATACACACACTTTCTGCTGTGGAGCACTGAATGACAGTTTCCAGGCTCTCATCTCCTTCCCTCATTAATATTTTTGCATATATTACAAAAATCATTGAAGCCAAACGCAGCCCTTCAACACCACTTACACTTATTTCAGCTTACCGCTCTCTCTGTACAGTATGTTATAATAATGCGATGAGTATTTGATCAGAAAAGTCACTGACCAAATAAAATTCTTTAGCTTAAGAGTATAAAATTATCTAAGACCAGGTTATTATTATTATTATTATTATTATTATTATTATGGCAGATGTAACTGATAATCAAATACAGTATATATATATATATATATATATATATATATATATATATATATATATATATATATATATATATATATATATATAAATATGGTATATACTGTATAATACTGTATATATACAGTACAGTATATTGTTGAGACTGAAATTCCCTAAGCCTCTTCTCTATACTTGAATTCTGATTAAAACTATATTTAAACTCTTACAGTCTGATTTAATTTGCTTGTACGTTCTGAAAAACTAGGTGTGTTTGAGGGGATTTAGAAAGAATAATTGTATAATAGAACAGGAATGTAAAGTTAGCAGTGCTGCAATGTGACAATGTGCATAAGAAGCAGTGACATATTTTCCCATTGATTTATACCAGCACTTTTACATCGTGCCTAGGCTTTAGTAACTATAAATACTCACACAACTCATTTTCACAGACATAAATGGGCTGTTTTAGAGCCCTGTTCTGTACTACTGTGATCTGAATTATTAAGATATAACTATATAGTTATAGGTTGTTTTAATTCTTTCCCCCAAGAGTTATTGTGCCCTTTTTTTGTATCCAAGGCTGTTAATTCCTGCTCCTATATGTTCAATATTGACTAAAACTGTGAAAATAACTGTGCCTTTCAAACAACGTTGATTCAAAGGTAACAAGCACAATAGTGTATATAAATCAGTTTGTTCAATTAAGTCTAAATAAAAAGTTCACTTCCCTCCTCAAATAGTGCTATAAAAAAATCTGAGAAATACTCATAGGTTATATTTTTATCTTACTGTATACTTTACATTGTATATGGCTGAGATGACCATACAGACTGACTTGACTTGTGAGTAACAGTTTTGTGAGGCTTGTTGCATTAAAGGAAGTCATATGCAATTACACTTAAACCTAAGAAGACATATATTTGGTTATTGCCTTACCTTTGCATTGCATTTACCTTGCATTGTTGTTGGTAGTCCCAGGTGATCCTTATGTAACTGTCTGTAGGGGATGTGGTAGCCTAGTGGTTAAGGTGTTGGGCTATCAATCGGAAGGTTGTGAGTTCGACTCCTACGTCCACCAAGCTGCCACTGGTGGGCCATTGAGCAAGGCCCTTAATCCTCAGTTTTATAAAAATGTACAGTAAGTCGCTCTGGATAAGGGCGTCTGCTAAATGATGTAAATGTCTTTAGTGCTCAAATTGGGGTCTGTGAAAAACAGACAGGGTGTTTGTGATTTGATTATTATTATTAACATTATAATTATTAACATTTTGAGAGCTTGTGTCATATAAAGTATTGCTTGTGTTTGCCCTAGACCTTTCTATATCTTTTTCCATGCATTAACTGCTGTTGCTATGATTTGCCGTTTCAATTTACTCATGTTTATTTTGAGACCTGTAAATCTAGCATTTACACAGTATACCCATACACACACATACTGTATAGTTCATGCCTTTACAAGCATTAAAGTGAGATACGTACAATAGTGCCGTAGAGAAAGGTGTGTTTAAGCATGTCTCCAAACATGACCTACTGAGTGGTCGAGAGAAAATTTGAAAAGTCGAACATCTTATATAAATGCTGCAAAAAGATTTATGAATATGCAATTTATTATACCTGAATATATGCAGATATATTATATCTGAAAGTAGCAGTGAGAGATGGTGATCAGAAGGCAGCTTCATAAATTATGTACTTTTCATATCGCTATAATAATCTCCACTCTTCTAGAACGGTTTTCCACAAGATTTGGGAATGTGACTTCGGGGATTTGGCCATCTAGTTGCAAGAGCATTAGTGAAGTCAGGCACTGATGGAGGGCAAGAAGGGCAAGGAGGCCTGGCATGTAGTGCTTTAGAGCGCTCAGAATGGGGTTGAGATCAGGGCTCTGTGCTCTGTCCAAATCAACCTTGGCTTTGTGGACTTTGTTCACATCACATCACATCACAACATACTAGGAAGAGAATTCACAATGCTACAACATATAAAGACGCACTGTGAGATTCCAACTTTTGGGGAAGACCCACATACAGTATGTGCATGCGTTTGTTACAGTTTTTGACTCATTGGTGATGTCACACAACCTCATTTAAGGCCAGAACAATCAATAAACAATAAAGGTGTAACCATCAGGATTTTGGCAAGGCGCATAGAGTTGACATGATGTCACTAAAGTTAAGGTTAAGTTAACACTTTAATCAATAGGCTCTACATTTTTATGTCTTGCATGCTTCAAAGCAGTCAATTAGCACACTGAAAGCTTAAGAGACATCTTTCAGTTTCCTATACAAAGTGTTAAAATAGTAGTATATGAAAGTGCTGTTTGTGTCTATTGCATTGTCAGACCTCATTCTCACGCACCAGGTCCCTTGACTGCTGGCTACACAGCTTGAGCATGCATATTGCTGGACACGTACACAGCTAGAGACTACAAATAAAACTACTAACAATCAGTCCTAGTGCACAACTTTTCAGTAGAAGGACAAAAATGTCGACTGCATGCAGAGAAAAAGCTGGTTGTTACCATGCCCTAATGGTTCTCTGTTATATTTTGTAAGTTTTTCTCCAGCATGATGCTAAAGCAGTCTTTTTGGCCTGTATCAATGTGTAATAGCCACAGCTTCTACTGTAGTGCCACTGAAAAGAAAAGGCTCCAAAAAAAAGGCAAAGGAGGTTCTGGTATGCTGGTTGATCTCCTTTCAGTTGAGATTGTGCTTCTAGTTCCTCTGTCTATTGTGCTTCTAGTTCCTCTGTCTTTGATGCCACTTTGCCCTTCTCAAGATCATCAGTTTCTTCTGAAGGAAACTGCACAGTTCATAGTGAGCTATCCTTTCCTTTCCACTTTGAATCAGCTTAGCTAGCGTTTTAGCTTCTGTCTGAGCTAATGGATCTGATTTTCTCTATTGTTCATGGTATAGAGGTCCTACCAAAACTATGAACTGCTGGGCAGATGATCTTGGTGGTTATTGCTTGAAAATGCCTGTCCACTTCAACCATGGCTTTTATTTCCAAAACTGCCTAAGCCTTTTTGTCAAATGTACACTGTTCTGTAACATCTACCCCCCTCTCCATGCATCTTGGTCTACTAGATTCTCAGACCATCCAGGTCCTTACAAACTTTGCTGAAGATCCATTATAGTTTTAGTTATTGTACAGTATGTTCTGTTGACAGATTTCTGTCATTCAAAGTCCTTATCTCATCCCCCATCCTCCTACTTGTGTGCCTTGTTGGTATGTCTTTGTATTGCTCTGTAGCACCTTGGTTTACCTCCTGTCCTGTTTCTTACCCTGGCTACTACCCCAGTTGCTGTCTTTCCTTACTGTACACTAGTAGTCAACAAGTTTATTCCTGGTTTTAATTAGCTGCTCCAGTCTGATGATTTTCTTTAAACAACTACTGCACCCAGACTCAACATTGTAACCGTCACTTTATTCTTTACTAAATATTACTGTTCACTTTTTTTGGGGGAAATAGTAGATATGATAAATGGACATATCTGGTACGTTCTTGGTGCGTGTCTCAGCAGAATAAGGTGAATATTTTTCTTGTCTGTATAAAGCATCATATGAATAGTTTGGCATTCCATCCAGAGTGAATTTGCCTTATTTGTACCCATGACTGTGTACCCAGGAGCGGCTCCACAACCACCGTGATCTGACTAGGACAAAAGTGGTACTAAAGAGAAATAATGCACCATAATACAACCAGAGCAGAATCATGAATTGAACTGTACTAATCATCGATATCATACTATATCAGTTTAAACCTTATTTGGTGGTATTACGATTTATTCTATACTAACCATAATTACCAAAAACGTTCACAGTTAATGTAATCATGGTAATATTATAGCTCAACATTAGAGTTTGGGGTAAAAGTTTAAACCTGATAGTTAAAAGCCGTTGTTTGGGAAGCTAATTAGATTATGTCATTGTTATACATTGGTGCAAAATACAATGCTAATGCTATGTTGCTGTATTTTAAAAATTTGAAACAGCGCTGCTCAAACTGTTCGAATCGATATTGTTCACTTTTATACAAAGAATTGGTGAAAAAGGACTGGGCCCTTAGTAAAACCTAAACACTTCATGATCTCATAACATTCATGGTACACACTGGCTAAGAAACAGGATAAAATCAGAAGTGGAAAACAGGAGCGAGTCCACAGGTTATAGAAAGGATGAAATCTAGGTGCAAGATAAGAAACTGTCCTATCTGTAAAGACCCGCAGGCCAGAAAGACAACATTAACTTAGATGATAAGCTTTATAGGGTAAATCCCTTGTACAAGTCCAAAGCAACAGAGAACAGAGTGTAGTGCCTGATATTTATAATGCTGCAGTGTATTAAGGAAAACACTGATTGTGAGTGTCTTGCACTGTGTTAGAGAACCCCCTAGTGGTTGAGAGGGTGAAGAGGAGGGAGTGGGGAGGGGGTGTGCTCTTAACATGTTTCTATCAGGCTACTTGTATGAGACACAGAAAACATATAAGCTACGTACACTGTGGAGAACCGTCACCAGTGTATTTCCATCAAGTAATATAACTCTGCATGTTGAACAGACCAATTCTGTTGGTACACAATGAATGTCAAATAACAAGGATTTTTCACAATGTAAGTATCTTGAATCCTTTATTTAAATGTGCTTGGATTTCTGAAGGTTTCCTTTGTTTTTGCTTGGAAACCTTGATTTTACAATAAACCACATCCCTAACACCTAACACACTTAGCTCCGGCAGGTCAGTGGTGGCTCAAACAATTAAGGATCAGGGTTGTTGATCAGAAGGTTTGTCCCAGAACTGCTGAGCTGCTGTGTTTTGTGCTTGAACAAGGCCATTAACCCTCTCTGCTTCAGGGGCATTGTATCATGGCAGATCCTGTGCTCTGACCCCAACTTCCTAAACTAGGATATGCGAAGAAAAGAATTCCACTGTGTTGTTATGAATATGTTAAAAAAAAGTAAGACTTCTATACTTTAATGACAAATGCTTATCAAAATGTCAGATTTATTTGATAGTAGTTCAATACTAGTTAGTATTTAACAAAAACTTTCAGAAAAATATTCTTGACACCAGAAATAATTTCATGAATCTGACTCTAATAGTAAAATTGTCCCTAGTGTGTGATTGCGTGAGTGAATGAGTGTGTGTGTGCCCTGCGATGGGTTGGCACTCCGTCCAGGGTGTATCCTGCCTTGATGCCCAATGACGCCTGAGATTGGCACAGGCTCCCCGTGACCTGAGGTAGTTCGGATAAGCGGTAGAAGATGAATGAATGACTCTAATAGTAAAGTGAGATTTACCCATCTTATGTTTCTGTCCAGTGCTGTGAGGGGTTAAAAAAAGCAAACCGCACATACACACACACGCACACACACACACACACACAGCATGGTTATGTTTATTCTGTTGTTTAAAAAAAAGCTTAGCGTGTTCTACGTTTGTGTATCTTTAATGATGATTTCAAATATAACAGATGGGAGAAAAAATCTCAGCAAAACGTCTCACTTCTTATGAAGACATTAACAATTACAGATCATTGCACCTGCTGTGCTAATCAGCAACTTTAAAGTTCTCGCAGGTATTGAATTCTAATAGTCCTAATTTTAGTCAGTGTGTGTTCTACAGTCTAACAGAACAAACCTAATCTGAACTCAGACATTCAGATTGCATTATCTTCATTTGTCTGGTCCTTTCTCCATCATATCAGTTAATCCTTTAGCCTTGTAGAAGTGCCACCTGACACTCTGGAAGAGATTGAAGGTCCTAAATCAGTGGTATTTGTAGATGAAAGCCCTACTGTCCCTACTGTCCCTAATGTCCCTAATGTGGGAATTCATATCTAGCATTATTAATAGTAAATAAGCCATTTCTGGAGTGTATAGAAAGTGTAGAAAGGGTCTAAATAGTGTGCTAAATGTGGTAACATTTTTATATTTCAAGCTTTATAAGTTGAAATACATGCATAATTCTCAGGACATACTATGGAATATTAAGTAAATACAGAAATTATTATAACAGAGTATATAACAGAGGTGGGGGTAAGTCACACATGTGCAAGTCACAAGTAAGTCTCAAGTCATGAATGTCAAGTCAAAGTCAAGTCGAGTCTTTAGTTTTTTAATATTTGTCAAGCAAGTCTCAAATTTGTGACTTAAGTCTGACTCGAGTCAAGTCGAGTTCACCATCTGAGTCATTTAACTCAAGTCCGAGTCAAGTCTCAAGTCATGAATGTTAAGTCACAGTCATGTCGAGTCTTTTTTAATATTTGTCAAGCAAGTCTCAAGACTCAGTCAAGTCATATGACTCAAGTCCCCAATCTCTGGTATATAATAAAAATAGTGACAGAACATTGTCTTATTTGTTTTAAGTACCTTCAAATTGCATCTTGTTGTTTAGTCACATGCCTTTGTATCTGCCCCTGTCTTATAGTTGATTGGTTCCCCTAACGTGTTCACCTTTCTCGAGTCCTGTATTAATTTGTTTATTTATTCCCTGATTTATCTTGTGTTTCTCATCTGACCCTTTCTCATGTTTTAATTTTTGTTCTCGTTACTGTCTTCATACCTGTTACAGATGAATCACAGTGAAACAACTGTGAGGAGATCTCTTATTTTGTTAAATAAGATAAGGTACCATTAAATAAGATAAGGTACCATTAGTTAGATAATACTGTACATTGTCAGTTGTGTTGTCTTCCCTAGTGCCACGTTAAACACTTCCAGATAAAACGGGGTGATGAGTCTTGAATATACGTCCTCTTAAAGGTGGTGTCTCCGTCGTTTAAGAAATGCTTCAGAAAACTGTGTTGGGATGCCAAACAAACCAAAAACAAAACTAATGTGTAACCAATGAGCAGAAATGGCGGGTCTTGTCTATATGGGCGGAGAGAGTGTGTGACATTAGCAGAAAGCAGTTTTAACATTGACTTGGCAGATAAAAACAAAGAAAGAAAGTGAAGAAAGGCTTACGATAAGGCAAGAAGTAGGACCCGTGTTAATATAGGATCAGCTTTCCAGCGCTGGAGAGAAATGAAGGAGCAGGAAGGCCTGCGATGGGATGCCAAGGTTGCTTTTTTCCTTCTTGATAGGTTAGTAACGGTTTTGCTTTGTTTCACAGAACTAATATATGCCGTTCAGTGCATGATTATACTTGTGTGTGATTTTTGCTTGTTTGTTTATCTGCAATCGTATTGTTCTTCCCTTCAGCTATGATAAAGACACATTTCTTTCCATTAGTTGCCTGGGTTACGTATGTATGTGTGGGCAGAGCTATCAATACAGGGGTGGGACCCATTTGGGTTAGAGGCGTGTTTGTTTTGGTAATTTCAAATGTCAACATTGGCTTTCAAACAACGGACACCCCACCTTTAATAATGACTAATGACTAATTCTAGTCTTCCGTCTCTCTCTCTCTCTCTCTCTCTCTCTCTCTCTCTCTCTCATCCTGCAGTATAGAATGACTTGTATAGTGTGCAGTTTGTCGCTTGAGTGTGTAATATATTCAGACTTCATTAAACGTGAATGCTACTGCCAAGAGTCTTTTGTATTTTCTAATGTGCTGCCACAGTTCTAGTACTCTTAAAGTGCTGATTACTATTACTTGTGCCTTATGAAAAGAGAAAACTTCCTGAAATTTCCCTTAAAGCTGGGGAGATTACAACAGAGAAAAATCACTAATGTTTTCACTAACTTTTAGTCAGCAGTGATGGGTTGGTACCTTGAATAGTGTTTGATTCAGTTAGATTGTGGTCGACTCCTTCCAAATTTGGCCCCAGTTTATTTGAGGGAGTAGTATCTAATGATTTGGCTTTGCAAGCAATGCACAAAGCAAACCAGGCAAGGTTGGACCAGATGGACAAAACATGGGAGGTCTGCAGCACAGAATTGGTGTTTTTTGTAAATTTTGCTATGGAATTTTTAATTAGTATTATAATTAATGACTGCTTTTAGCTCGATGCCTTTGTGCGCTCTTATGCACACACACATACCAACTTATTTTTTTAATTACTTGCAGAATCTTGCTGTCCAGCTCTAATCCAGGTCAGCCTATGTCAGGTCAGGGCAGAAGATATGGTCAGCTCCAGCTTGTTCTCAGGCATCTGGCAGCTTACTGAGGAGAAAAAGAAGCACATAAATAGGCTACCATAAACCACAAACAGGTGTAGACCATCATTCATCATTCCGCTCATCCTTCATGACTCCTCCCATTCATAGCCGGTGCTTAACCACATCCCTACTGCCATGGCATCGTAATCAGGGGTCTCGTTAATCAAACCGTGTATAGAACAAGCTCTGCTGGTACACACAAGTAAATTTATCACGTGTGTAAACAGCTGTATGCAACGGACATTGATAAATCTCACACATTCTGAATTGATGTGCTGGTACAGCTACCAATTATTTTCATACAGAAACTCCCACAAATCACCATATATGGTAAACAACACCATATATGGTAAACACTGACTGTGACAATGAAGTAGAATTGTAACAGTAAAAGTAGAGCAAACTTAAAACTAACATCACAAGTAGTTTATTCATTTATTTTGACATTTTAAGAGTATGTTTACATTCTGTTGCCTTAGTTGCATTAAGAAAACAACTGATGGTATAAAAAGTTGTCATTTTTTCTGTCTTTTTCCTTGTTTACAGTTGAAATGCAACGCATTCTAGTGTGAGCAATATGAATGCATATAAAACGTGTCATCAGTTGACTCATCGTTGGATAGGAAATGCCAGACCCATCTCCAATTTCCCTTTGAAATGTGCTTGTGGCTAAAAACTCCAGTACAGAGATAAACAGAAATTGCACTGGGCATAAAAAAAAGTCCACTGGTGATCCACTCGTCAGTCACCACAGATTTTTTTAACGTTCCTTAAAAACACATCCATCCATTTGCAAAAATGCATGAACCAAATCTTCAAACAACGTATCATCCCAATGAATATGTTAAATTGCCTTTATACTATTTTACCTTACATTTCACATGTCACCTGTCTGTAAAAAAAAAAAAAAAAGTAACTACTCTCTAAGTAATTATGCTGATATGATTGATATGTGAGATGAGTGTGCCTCATAATCAGTTTACTCGCGGTCACACTTTATTCTTGCATACGCATGGTCAAGAATGTGAGTAAATATATTCACATCCTCAACGCAAGGAAAAACTTGATAAAACACTTTCTATGCATAGAAATGTGCACATACAGTACATGGCTGTACACACTGACAAACCAGATTTCTTAATTAAGAGTAACTAAGGCATTTATCTCCTCCCTGAACGTTCTCATAACCTAACGATCATTATTTTTCAGTGTGAGACGTCTACTGGGATAAGAGAATTTTAGTGGTTAAAAATAGAACCTTCATATTTTAGATGCTTATGAGCAAATCTCAGAGAGCAGAAGTGGGTTTGATATCATTATTTACTTTAAATATATGTGTAAAAGATTTGTTTTTTCTTTTGAAACTTTTATACATAAACTTCTCTATGCTGCTAGTAGGCGGATTTGATGTTTATTAGACAAATCAACAGAGATGGGGGACTTGAGTCATATGACTCGACTCGACTCGAGTCGGACTTAAGTCGCACATTTGAGACTTGAGACTTGCTTGACAAATATTAAAAAAGACTCGACTTGACTTTGACTTGACATTCATGACTTGAGACTTGACTCGGACTTGAGTTAAATGACTCGAAATTTGTTTGTTTTTTAAAATCTGTTTTTAAACGCACGCAAGAGCGTAATCTAACCACGTGACGCAGCACTAACTAATAAACATTAACAGTCGTGACGAAACATGGAAGGCGCCACACCAAAAATAATTAAGTTCGGGTACCGGGATTTTGTGCAAGATGAGAAGAACAGAAGTATGCGACCACATCGCTCACAATTGAATGACACAATTGAAGTTCTATGAAATAAAAATTTTTGCAAGCGCAATGTATTGTAAATGGTTGGTCACTGTTTATGTGGAAAGCTTTTTTGCAATAGCACTTATAATTGGTCTTCAGTGTTAGGCTTTGAGTGAAAAGCGTATGGATCGTTTATGGGGATGCACATGTATATAAAAAACATAAATATATATATAAAAATAAAAACCTCAGAGTTGCAAGCACAGCCATATTCTTGTCTCGTATGCACACGCACACACATTCAATTTAAAGGGATAGTTCACCCAAAAATAAAAAAAATATCTTTCATAATTTTCTCACCCTCATGATGTTACAAACCTGTATAAATTTCTTTGTTTAGATGAACACGGAGGAAGATATTTTAAGGAATGTTTGTAACCAAACCCTTCATGAGCCCCATTCACTTCCATAGTATTCTTTTTTCCCACTATGGAAGTGAATGGGGCTCATGAATGGTTTGGTTACAAACATTCCTCAAAATATCTACGTGTGTGTTCATGTAAACAAGGAAATTTATACAGGTTTGTAACATCATGAGGGTGAGAAAATTATGACAGAATTTTCATTTTTAGGTGAACTATCCCTTTAATTAATAAATTACACTCACTCCAATCATCTCTCTCTCTCTCTCTCTCTCTCTCTCTCTCTCTCTCTCTCTCTCTCCAATAGTTAATTCACTTCAAGGTTTGTGTGATTCAATAATTTACATTTTTTGATTGACGTGATTGATTGTTGTTGTTATTCTGTTGTTAAAAATGAAGAATCTAATTTAAGGATGTGTTCATGTCCCATTAAAAGGGAATACCTGTTCAAAAAATGCCGTTTTGTTGCATAGAGACCATTGTACTTTTATATATATATATATATATATATATATATATATATATATATATATATATATATATATACTTTTCCATGGTCTTCTGCCATGTTTGAGGCATATTGAAACTTTTCATGCTTTTATGTTGGCCTTATTTCAGCTACATTTACATCTTAGGCTTTGTAGTTTTGATTTTTATTCATTTTTAGATTTTTATTGTATTTACAACTCACCTGTATGTGGACACCTTTTAAAAATAAATGTATATAATAATTTTTTGGTGCAAATAAAACTCATAGTCCATAAATACTGTAGATTTCATTCATTCATTCATCTTCTACCGCTTATCCGAACTACCTCGGGTCACGGGGAGCCTGTGCCTATCTCAGGCGTCATCGGGCATCCAGGCAGGATACACCCTGGACGGAGTGCCAACCCATCGCAGGGCACACACACACACTCATTCACTCACGCAATCACACACTAGGGACAATTTTCCAGAGATGCCAATCAACCTACCATGCATGTCTTTGGACCGGGGGAGGAAACCGGAGTACCCGTAGGAAACCCACGAGGCACGGGGAGAATATGCAAACTCCACACACACAAGGTGGAGGCGGGAATCGAACCCCGACCCTGGAGGTGTGAGGCGAGCGTGCTAACCACTAAGCTTGAGACCAACCTATAGATTCTGGATTAATATAATAATTATTGTTATGAATGGAGCATATGAAGCCAATCAAATCACTCCTTAGCTGGCTAAGTTTTCAACAAAACCAATCAAATCACTTTGAAGACAGACCCAGTAAACTGATCTGGAGTTTGGCTTGGATTAAAAGTTGATTTCAACCAACGAAAAAACTGGAAATAAAGCAAACCATTTTATCAAAGTAAATGCAAGTGTTTTTTTTAGAAATGCAGCTAGGTAAAAGCACAAGGAATTATTCACAATGGTAATCAAACATAATTACATAGATTTGGACTAGTACATTACATAGATCTGGACACATCCTCTTTCAGCTCCTCCTTTCTGGCAGGCGCTACAGAACTTTGCTTACTAAAACTGCCAGACACAGGAACAGTTTCTTTCCCCAGGCAATCACCCTGATCAACAACTCACCATAATTATATTCACTGCTTCATATCTATAAGTACTGCATTATCAGGACTGTCAGTCATCAATCATCTGTATATATTACACACACAACTGTTGCTATATATTGTACAATACATATTGTCCATATTGTATCTCATCGTCTGCATTGTCTTGTGTAGGTTGTATAGTAGGATAGTAAGTTCCTTGTTTGCTGTCCCTATTGATGAAAAGCATCCACATCACAAGATGCTACCACAACCAACCATGCTACACTTTTTGTATGGGTTTCCATCAAACATAGTGCCCTTAAGGTGTGAGACAACGACAGTTCCTGCCGCACCATTGTGCCTCCTAAAGATTATCATCAGTTTAAGCACATTGTCTCATTCTCAGCTCCTATCATAGATCTGTGGTAGACATTTACTGGGCCTTTCATAAGGGCCCAAAGGTGGCCCGGGGATTAAAACTCCCAACCTTCCACGCAGTATTCCAAAACCCGCTAGTCCCTCGAAAACTTGAAGGCTGCCTGTACACGTCGCTTTCAACACCTTTTTGACCTTCATAAATCACTTTGGTCTCTCATTTTGACATTTGGTGTTGTTGAATGGGTTTACATCAGGTTTTCAGGCGTCACCGGGCGTCACCGGGCATCAAGGCAGGATACACCCTGGACGGAGTGCCAACCCATCGCAGGGCACACACACACACTCATGCCCCCCACATCAGGTTTTGTTTAAAAAAAAAGGCTGATCCCAATTAGACCCTACCTTTTACACACTGCCCCTTTGTTTGTGTTTTTGCGAATGCAATCAGAACATGAAATAAACCGGCTTGAATTTACTGTAGCTCTGTTGCTGTTTATGTTTCATACAACATGTAGATGGAAACTTCAGATTTATTTCCTTATTCAGTCAAGTCACGTCTCTTAACCCTTGTTTCATAGAAGAGAAGAATAAGTCACTTGGCCTACCACGTAAAGCATGAAATTCACTGGTCTTGAGCAATGCATCTGGTTTCAAAAGAGGCTGTCAATAGGATATTTCAGGGCCCTGCGTGTGTGATGTGTGTGTATATTCTTTCTGGTAGAGTGTCCCTGAGTACGAAATGAAAAGATTAGTCTCTTTCTCATTCACCTGCTCTCTCCATTTCAGAAGTAATTTCAGTTCAAGGGAACTGCATGCAGCCAGTTCTTTAGACTGGACACTGGAGATCAAACAAAGACTCAATCAAACTTTCCCATAGCATGATGGGAAACCAGCACTAATTTAAACAAATTCCTTTCCCTTATGGATTCTGAATGGACTGTTTAAATGAATCATAGGATTGCATATTACATATAATCATATCTGAAATAATGCACACGCAAAGAAAGGCTTTTTCAGTCACCCTTACCAAAAAAGTGCTAAAAGCAGGTAACAATGGAGTTCTGCATCGTCACATGTTAATTAATTTAGTGTTACGTTATAGCAGAGATGGTGGACTCGAATCATATGACTTGACTCGAGTCAGACTTAAGTCGCACATTTGAGACTTGAGACTTGCTTGACAAATATTAAAAAAAGACTCGACTTGACTTTGACTTGACATTCATGACTTGAGACTTGACTCGGACTTGAGTTAAATGACTCGAAACAACTTGTTTTTTTGTTTGTTTTTTTTAATCTGTTTTTAAACGCACGCAAGAGCGTAATATACCACGTGACGCAGCAGGCAAGCAGAGGGAGCGCGGGCACTAACTAATAAAGATTAACAGTCGTGACGAAACATGGAAGGCGCTACACCAAAAATAATTAAGTTCGGGTACCGGGATTTTGTGCAAGATGAGAAGAGAAGAACAGAAGTATGCGACCACATCGCTCACAATTGAATGACAAAGTTTTATCATATAAACTTTTTTCAAGTGCAATGTAGTGTAAATGGTTGGTCACTGTTCATGTGGAAATGTCAGCTTTTTTGCAATAGCACTTGTAATTGGTCTTCAGTGTTAGGCTTTGAGTGAAAAGCGTATGGATTTTTTATGGGGATGCACATGTATATAAAAAACATAAATATAAATATTAAAATAAAAACCTCAGAGTTGCAAGCACAGCCATATTCTTGTCTCGCATTATCTTTCACCCAAAGATAAAAAAATTCTTTCATCATTTTCTCACCCTCATGATGTTACAAACCTGTATTTCTTTGTTTTGATGAACACGGAGGAAGATATTTTAAGGAATGTTTGTAACCAAACCCTTCATGAGCCCCATTCACTTCCATAGTATTCTTTTTTCCCACTATGGAAGTGAATGGGGCTCATGAAGGGTTTGGTTACAAACATTCCTTAAAATATCTACGTGTGTGTTCATGTAAACAAGGAAATTTATACAGTTTTGTAACATCATGATGGTGAGAAAATGATGACAGAATTTTCATTTTTAGGTGAACTATCCCTTTAATATTAATAAATTACACTCACTCCAATCATCTCTCTCTCTCTCTCTCTCTCTCTCTCTCTCTCCAATAGTTAATTCACTTCAAGGTTTGTGTGATTCAATAATTTACATTTTTTGATTGACGTGATTGATTGTTGTTGTTATTCTGTTGTTAAAAAGGAAGGATCTAATTTAAGGATGTGTTCATGTCCCATTAAAAGGGAATGCCTGTTCAAAAAATGCCATTTTGTTGCATAGAAACCATTGTACTTTTTTAGATACTTTTCCATGGTCTTCTGCCATGTTTGAGGCATATTGAAACTTTTCATGCTTTTATGTTGGCCTTATTTCAGTTACATTTACATCTTAGGCTTTGTAGTTTTGATTTTTATTCATTTTTAGATTTTTATTGTATTCACAACTCACATGTATGTGGACAGCTTTTAAAAATAAATGCATATAATCATTTTTTGGTGCAAATAAAACTCTCATAGTCCATAAAAACTTTAATATATACATTTAGTTAAATCATCAAACATCTGTATGACTTGCCAGTGACTTGCTTGACTCATGCTACGACTTGACTTGAATTGCTTGACATAAAGCAGTGACTTGACTTGACTTGACTCTCACAAAAAATGACTCGGACTTGCTTGAGACTTACTTGAGACTTGCACATGTGTGACTTACTCCCACCTCTGCATTATAGCATGATCGGCAAACCGTCATTCAAATGTTGTCTATCTAATCTTATCTAATAAAGGGGTAGTGCTTGTGTTCAGCAATATTATTACTACATTTTAGCCACATGGTATGCAGCATATTCTGAATGTAACTGATACAAAGGTTTACATGCCGATTATTTTTCTTTATCCCACCTTTGATCAGATATCAATGGATTGTCAATGGATTGTCATCAATTGTTTTCTCTTCTAAAACTGATGTTTATTCAGTATATTTATTCAATTCTCAACCTAACCATCTTTATTTAGCCAATTATTAGCATCTTTTTGGGAAGTCTGTCTTTTTTATACCCAGGATTGCAAGTATTCTTCTCCAGACCTATTTCTCTGTATTCTTTAATATTCTACCTTTTTTTCCAATCCCTAAAGTGCCATGTGTATCTTCTTATGATATCCTGTTACATTACACCAACACCGTTGGGTCTTCAGCTTGTGAGACAGATGTAGTAACAGACTCCTGAGGTACACACAGCCCACACCCATACATTCACATCTGCGCCACCTTCAGCTTCACCGAAACTGTTCTCTTTCCCTGTGATGCTTTATTCTCCTGTTCTATCAATCACAGTGACATCACACTCCTGATTGGGTAGTTTTGAAAATGAAAATAAAACCAAAACCAAAAAGGTGATGCAGTTAGCAGTCTTTCAGAGTATAATATCAAGGGTGTATCGGTATCATTCCTGCCTCACCATTTCATGGTCATGAGGTAGGTTACTGTCTGTGTTTTGTTTCAAATGTTCTCCTCATGTCCATCTGTTTGCTCCAAACTCCCAAAACCCAATTTTAATTTATGGCATTTGCCAGACGCCCTTTTCCAGAGCGATGTACAAAAGTCTCTAACAACGGTTCAATACTGTAGGTCACAGAATTAGGATACCATCAACCTAAAGCTTTTTTAAAATCTAAACTTAAGACAAACAGGGAAAATAAGTGCTAGATTAAGCGGTAGGATTTCACCCGTCGTTTAAAGAAAGCCAGTGACTCAGATGTTCAGACATCTGTTGGATGTTCATTCCAACACCTCCAGTCTTGCTGTATACCAACCTCTTACCCTGAGAGATGGTGGGACCAGTTGAGCAGTGCTGGTAGATTTTAGTGAGTGGAGTGATAAGAGCTTTGAGATAAGAGGGAGCTGGTCCATTTTTGGCTTTTTTTAATCTGACATCTGCCACTACCGGAAGGCAGTGGAGGATCGCAGGAGTAGGGTGGTATGGGAGAACTTAGGCAGGTTGCAAACAAGTGGTACAGCTGCATTTTGGATCATTTTCAGAGGACAAATTGCATTCATAGGTAGACCTGTCAGCAGTGAGTTGCAGTAGTCCAGTCTTGAAATGACAAGAGACTGAACAAGTACCTGAGCAGCCTGTGTGGATAGTTACTTATGTGGAAGTATTTTTTTTGTACTGCTATAAATGCTTTGCCGCTCCCAAAAAAACTAATCGGTGACCAAATTAATGATGCAATTATAAGAAAAATAGGTACACATAAAATCCTTGCATTAGATTTATATGCCTTGCCTTATAATTAAAGTGCTGTTAATGAGCATCATCTTTTTTAAGCAAAAACATGAACATATAAGTGTGTGATCATCATTAAACAATAATCATTGTTCTACTGTATATCAGCAATTAGTCATCCATAATTGATTTTAATTAGTCAACAGTTATTGAATTCGCTAAGTTTGATTTGCAGTCACGCTTCAACAAACAAGAACATATTATTTGATAAATGTATTTGTGTTTGTTTCCTCTAGTCTATACTTCTATTCTATGCACCATTTTTCTGCTTCTCCAAAGGAAGTAACTAAGAAGAGATTCATTTAAGAGAGGAAACAAGAAGGCAATATTGAATATAAATCAATGTTTTAGCTTACATTTCCTGATATTTACATCTAGATGTGTTAAAAAAAAACAAAAAACAAACAAACAAACAAACAAAACCAGAACATGGCACTTTGCTTTTTGAATTTGGAAAATGGATTTCTTGTTAACATTTACAGCATTTGGTAGACGCCCTTATCCAGAGCGACTTACATTTTTATCTCATTTTATACAGCTGAGCATTTGAGGGTTAAGGGTTTTGCTCAGGGGCCCAGCAGTGGCAGATTAGTGGTCATGGGATTCAAACTCAGAACCTTTCAATTGGTAATCCAGTGCCTTAACTACTAAGCTACCACATCCCTCACACTAGGTGTGCTGTGCTAGGTCGATTCTTTGAACAATTTATAGTTGTAGCTCTAGCTATCTACTCTTGGTTTGAGTCCTGGGTTTCACCTGTGATGACTATGTTTGATTCTAAAAAGGATTAATCAAAATGAAGACCAGAGAACTGCCTATGGGAGAAAAGCAAGGCAATTTGAAAAAGATCAAAAACTCGATCAGAGCAATTGCACAAGCATTGAGAATTAAACCAGGGAAAAACAACAGCAGCTTTTGACAGAAATGTTGTGATAACTGCATGGAAAAACAAGTCAACATGTGGCTTTGTCTATGTTCTACGTAGCACCATGGACCTGGAGAAACGTTGTCTCTGTTCACTATGTTCTGTCAGATATATATATGGATGAAATGAAAGAAAAGCTTCTTGACTTGACTTAGATTTGACTTAGCCAAGCACAGTAGAGGAAGTGTCATTGCTTGGGCTCGCATTATAGTTTCAAATCCCAGGTCCACCATGGTGTCAGCACTGGATGCTTGAGCAAGGTCTTTACCCCTCGAATTGTTCAGTTTTTCTAGATAAGGGTTCCTGCCCAATGACGTAAATGTGAATGGACGTTATTACTATTTCGAGTTGAACTCATTCTCATGGCTGCATTTTGACGCTGATGTGAGATTGTAATGGACAAGCAATTACATACATAACACCATGAGTGGGAGAAATGACTCTGTTGTTTGTTTAAAAAATGTCAATAACGTAAAAGATGTTTCGTTAATAATTAGGTTTTGCTAAAAAAAAAATTATAAAATACAAAATATAAGGTGATACCTTACAGTATGTATGGAGACTAGATATTCTAGGTTGGCAAACCTGTCATAAACTGATAGCACTGTATATAACTAGTAAGTCCCTGAGACTTCATCAGTGAATGTTTACTAACCTGTCTACTGCTCTTCCTATGTGTGAAAGAAACATCACTGGACCTGAGGTTTTACTAATGTTTCAAAACTTCCATGACCAAGGAAGTGCTATTTCTTTCTACCTAATTCATCTACAGTACAGTGTCTGGCAGTCTGGTTGTATGAATATTCACCAACATTTTGAGCACTTTCCACTGAAACTCTAGCAAAAAAAAGTTGAAACTTTTATATTTCATATAACCTTCTATATTATGGAAGAATAGTTTGTGCATAGGAAACATAGAAAGTTTTAATTTTAAATGAATCTAGTCCAAAGAAATAGAGAAAAGAGGTTTCTAAAGGAGCGCCCTACATAATATCACAATTTAACTGACCCTAGATTTCAACATATGGTATTTTTCTAAGATAATATCTAAAAATGCACACAATTTTGTCTTAAACTCTAAACTATTTGTGTATGTTTATCTTTTGTGTTGGATTTCTTTTATCTTCTCTTTGTTTTTTTTTTCTGGCATCCCATTTCACTACTCAATTTCCGTAGACATGAGCAACATCTCCTGCTGTTTTTCTCGTTTAACAGTGCAATTAAAAGTCTGACATTTCTTGTTAACTACGTTTATTTATTTTCCATGAATGGAAATTTTCAAAATCCCAAAGAAGCCACACTCACTCACAGCCCATCAGCAAGCTTCCCTATACATCTCTCACAATCCCTATACATCCGATGAATCTGTCTTTCCTTCTTTGTTTTCATTTTCGTCTGAAAAATATATTTAATGTCAGAAATTATATTCATGAAAATTGTAAAGTTTGCTAACACTAGTGTAGAAACGGTTTCAATAGGACTGTTGATAGAATTGTAATTTTATGTGTGATACAAACAGTGAAACGTCCTAATGCGGATACGCTAAATATAAACACTCTTGGAACACCACCTGTCCAATTAAATTAGTGGAACTCGATGGGTTGTCAAGTCAAGTCAAATCAAACCTTATTTTAGAGCGCATTTAACTGAAGAGTTGGCCTAAAGCTTTTTTACAATAAAAAACAAATGATAAAAAATAAATAAACAACAATAATGTCAGTACATAATTAATCAAAACGAATCCAAAGTAAAGAATAATAATACGTTTTAAGACTAGCTTGAAAAGTAATAGGGTTGAGGGGTTGAAGTAATAATATTTAGGTTGTTCGCCAACCTGAATGAAGTCTTTAATTACATTTTTTATAATTAATTGTGTGCCCTTTGAGGGGAAGAACAATGAACTATGCTAGATTTTTTTTATTTCGATTTTTTTTAGTCTGGAAAAAAATCTGGGACACAAAATTTTTTAAATAAATGTGAAGATGACTACCTCTGCTGAAAAATGACCTGACCTATTATTATCCACCATGTATTGCTGTGTATTTGAAATGTGTACATACTCACACTTTTTCATCTGTCTCACAGTTATTAACACACTCCAGACCTGTGAGTTCACTTCATCTCAGAGCAGCTGGTCATCTGATTTATTCCATTTTTTATTCATGGAAGAGCATCTGCCTCTCTTATGTGTTCTTTCATATGATTTCTTGGGTATCACATTTGCTCTCAGGGTTAAATAGCGTAGTCTGAATGTGATAATTGTACCAGAGAACAGGCCAAAAAATGTCTGTTCCTTTCAGCTGGGTATGTTAAGGCACATAGTATCTATAGAGTGATCAAATATGTATTATTTAATACAAGAGAATCTTTGTGGAATACTTGTCGTATCTTAAATTAGGCATCTGATTATCAAACACTCATTGTTTTACTCAAAAAATAATCAGAAGCCTGAAACTTCAAACCCAACAGCTGGCATTTTCCACTTGCAGGACGCTTTCCTGGGGTGGTGTGAGCCTCAGACAGCTGCTAAATCTATTATTGGCGGACCAAAAAGTCAGAAAAGTCATGAAATGTGCATCCTAATAAATAAACATGTCCACAGTGTGTTATATGTTTCAAGGCACCGGTACGATGACATTTTGAAATCTGTAGAATTAATAAGAAACTCAAAGCCCCCAATTCAGCTGATTCAACTTAACAAGTCTGATTACTCAAAGTTGGACAATGATGCATCAAATTACAGTGCCAGTCGAAGTCAAAGCTGCCTCGTTTGAGCTAGCATAATTGTTTGCCAAAAAAAAGACTTTTTGCTAAGACCCTTATATATCCACAGATGTGGCAATTTTAGAACAATGCACAGATCAGGGGTCTCATTTATAAAACTGTGCGTAGGATCCCTACTAAAAGTTTACGTACGCCCAAAATCCAAAAATGGCGTACGTCAAAAAAAAATTCCGATTTATAAAACCGTGCGTATATATATTATAAAACACTCCTCTAAGCAATGTTCCCTTTATAAATCACAGATCACCCACAGATGTGCGTACGTGAAATCCCGCCCTGTACACGCCCATTTTTAACCATAAATAGTCAATGCAAATCACTGCGCGGGCACGAGAGTGGACCTTGTTACAATGAGTTTTCTCTGCGCTCTGCGGGTTTAAAAATGGGTTGAGGAGCCAGCGTCTCAGGGGGTAGCCACTGTCGCCTGCAGGTTATAATTATATTAAAAGCAACATAGTTATAATTATATTAAAAACAAAATTGTTACAGTTTCTACTTTTTAATATTGTTAAACTCACCAAGAAGCCAGCCATCACGTACTGTTAGTCTGTTCCCTACACTGTTATGTGTCAAGATAAAGGAATCATGTGTTGAACCAGGCCAGCGTGCCACAATGTTTGTGAGGGTCATGTTGGAGTCACATATGATTTGCACATTAATAGAATGCACATGCTTTCTATTAACATAAGCAAATTCATTTTCAGATGGAAAATTGTCCCTAGTGTGTGATTGCGTGCGTGAATGAGTGAGTGTGTGTGCACTGCGATGGGTTGGCACTCCGAACTACCTCGGGTCACGGGGAGCCTGTGCCTATCTCAGGCGTCATCGGGCATCAAGGCAGGATACACCCTGGATGGAGTAGCGCTGATTATTATTATTATTATTTTATTTTTAATACAATTTGAATTACGTTTGGATTTTACTAGATGTATATAGCCTAAAACAATCGGCACAAATAACATTGTTGGATTTAATCTTCATGATAATGTGGATATAACGTATGAAATGGAGTGAAAATTCAATGTCATTAATTCTTATAATCGTTCTTCTCGCATGTATTTTCTACAATCTAACTTCAGTTCACGACCTCACCATCTGTGTCGCCAATTCCCTTTGTCTACAGAATGTGCTCAAAGTTTGCTTAAAGGTGCGCACATTTTCCCGTCAACTTTGTTTTTTATAGATCACAACCTTTGCGCGAAAACTGGCGTACGCACGTTTCCAGCCCCGTTTTGTGCGTATGCACGCTTTATAAATGAGACCCCAGGAGCTTTTGAGCAACTTATCATTAGCACAATTGCTACGTAAACTCCTTCCAGCTCAAGCCATCAAATGTCAGTCCCATGTGTCTCCAAGCTGTCCACACTGACCAGGCTGACTTGTTTATTTTAACCACAGTATTCCTCCCTGAAACATGTTTTAGGCACACATTCAAATGACAAAATCCAAAAAATTTAGCTAGTGACTTTAAATTCAGAAGGTACATAAATAATTAAGTGAAGAAGGTTGTTGGTTTACACAGCTGCATAAGTTGAGCAGTGGGAGGAGTTTGGAAGTAGAGGCACGGCCACATGTCAGCTGTGTAGAGTCAGCATGTAATAAGTGATTCTACACCCCTGTGGGTGGTTAATGGCAGTGTATTTTGTGTCTTTCCTTTGTCAGTGGGCTATCAAATACCAACAAGGCTGAAACCTGTGGAGCTAGGCAAGACTGTGTACTAGGAAGTGAGGCAATAAATGTAAAATTTTAGTGCTAAAAAGCTAAAAAGCTAAGTTATTAACTATTTATTTATTTATTTATTTATTTATTTATATAGCCACCCAGATTTTGTCTCTGTAAGGTTTTCTGGTTTTCAACCTAACAGTGTTGCATTTTGGTACAATGTGCATTTTGGAGAACTGCTTCATTACTTGGTCTTGGACTTGTCCGGGTGATTGATTGGCTGAGGCAATGAGCACGTCTAACTGCAGATACATGTCATGACAGTGAGCACGTCTAACTGCAGATACATGTCATGACAGTGAGCACGTCTAACTGCAGATACATGTCATGACAGTGAGCACGTCCAACTGCGGATACATGTCATGACAGTGAGCACGTCCAACTGCAGATACATGTCATGACAGTGAGCACGTCTAACTGCAGATACATGTCATGACAGTGAGCACGTCTAACTGCATATACATGTCATGACAGTGAGCACGTCTAACTGCATATACATGTCATGACAGTGAGCACGTCTAACTGCATATACATGTCATGACAGTGAGCACGTCCAACTGCAGATACATGTCATGACAGTGAGCACGTCCAGCTGCAGATACATGTCATGACAGCGATCACGTCCAGCTGCAGATACATGTCATGACAGTGAGCACGTCTAACTGCAGATACATGTCATGACAGCGATCACGTCCAGCTGCAGATACATGTCATGACAGTGAGCACGTCTAACTGCAGATACATGTCATGACAGTGAGCACGTCTAACTGCATATACATGTCATGACAGTGAGCACGTCCAACTGCAGATACATGTCATGACAGTGAGCACGTCTAACTGCAGATACATGTCATGACAGCGATCACGTCCAGCTGCAGATACATGTCATGACAGTGAGCACGTCTAACTGCAGATACATGTCATGACAGTGAGCACGTCCAGCTGCAGATACATGTCATGACAGTGAGCACGTCTAACTGCAGATACATGTCATGACAGCGATCACGTCCAGCTGCAGATACATGTCATGACAGTGAGCACGTCCAACTGCAGATACATGTCATGACAGTGAGCATGTCCAACTGCAGATACATGTCATGACAGTGAGCACGTCCAACTGCAAATACATGCCAGTACAATGGAAAATTCCAGCTGCGGTCGCAGACAGAGTATTGCAAAAATAAGGAAAATGTGCCATTATATACCACTCAGGCTCCCTCTCTACTTTATACTTCCTGAATACTGTGTAATTGGGTGTATGCATGTATGAGCTTGAGTGGATGTAGCTCCATCTGGAGATCCATTAATGCTGTAGTCATCAGCTTCTTCATAGCTGAACCCAGATGGCTATTCAAATTGGTGAGACATAAAGTGACACATCATTTAAGTCAGATTGGATGAACATGTTGCCACTCAATTATTTCCATACACTGTTCTTTGTCTCGCCTGAGCACAGGCTCCCCGTGACCCAAGGTAGTTCGGATAAGCGGTAGAAGATGAATGAATGAATGAATGAATGAATGTTCTTTGTCTATCTCTTCATCTTTTTTTTCTCTTATTCTAAAAGTAAAAATAGATCACAAATTATATCAACCTGCAAAGAGCTGCTTTCATTCAGTCAACCCTTTATTAGGGTCATGGTGAATGTGGAGCTTATTCCCCAAACAATGGGTGTAAATTGGGTAGACTTCCTTAATGGGATGCTAGTCCATCACCGGGGACCTGCACACAGAGCTATGTCTAGGTGTAGAGTAGTGTGTTAGTGCAGTTTAGAATCGCCAAACCACCTAGGGGCATGGCGGTAGGAAGAAAGACCCAAGAGAACACAGAACGAACATGCTAAACTCCACACAGACAGAGCTCAGGATCAAATCAGAGACCCGTGTGGGCTGTGAGCCAGCAACACTACCCTCTGCGTGACTGTGCAATGAGGCAGCTCTCTGGTACACAGTAGGTGGTCTAGCATCTCAACAGTACTTTCTCCTATCATGAACACTAAACTTGCCTTGATTCACATGGATTCCCACAGACAAGAGTGGAGAGAGGAACCTTTTCTCACTGTTGGGCTCAAATCAATGAAGCACATTGCCTCTGCAGGGGCATTTGTGATACACTCGTCATGAATTTATATGAAAGTGCTTGTGCTTTTAAGGTGTATGAAAAAAATGAAAAGGACTCTCTACTTTAGACGTATTTTCACTGTGAACAAGCCGTGAGCTATCACTTCTATTACTTATTTCCTCTTTATTTATCCAAGTTATTAGTGGTATAAGCAACATCTTCATTTAATTCAATCATCATCTTCATTTAAAAATGTTATCCATGATGCCATGTATCTTAATAAGACTGCCAGGACCTTGGAGAAAACAACAGCATCTCAGCATCAGAGATCCTCTACCATGAAACATATTCTTTTCTGCATGCAATTTTTATCTATTGGCCAAAACCTACCCCACCACCACCCCCTAACTGCCCACCACCCCTAACCACCCTTTACATGTTTGTAGGATAGCTTATGCACAATTCTGTCCTTTAATTATTTTTCTTACCCACCGTTGTATAGCTCTTTTAATAATAGACATTTTCTAAAAGCAGCTTTACATGAATATAATAATTCAGAATAAAATTGACAATGTTTAAAGCTTGTATTGTATCCCTAATGAGCAGGCCAAAGGCAACGGTCTCAAGGAAGAACGTCCTGAGATGATATGAGGAAGAAACCATGAAAGGAACCAGACTTTCAAATGGGAAGCTGGAATCCTGATCTGGGTGACAGCAGATAGTGTGATTAAATTGTAGAGTTGTATATAATCAGTGGAATTGTGTAACCAGGTGCTTTTGAGCAACAATACTGTATGTATGAGCATCAGCATAATTTCTGAATTAATTATAGATTTAACCTAAATTCCTTTGAGCTGAAGCCATCAAATGTCTATCCACAGCAGTCCTGTGTATCTCCATGCGGTACTAGCTGACTTGATTGGGTTATGTCCTATGTCCCATTAAATCTATTTATAGTTTACATTCAGAAAACAGTCAAAAGTAAAAACTGTAGTGACAGAAGTAGTTCAGAAGTCACATGCTTCTGAAACAATGTTTTTTGAAAAACATAGCTAAGCTTCTGGCTAAATATGTAAAATTGTTTTTCAGCCAGCAATTTACTTTGTCATCTCTAATTTTAGAAAATGTGGCTATATTTCACCAAAATGAATGAGATCATTTTATTTAGCTTGCTTTTTAACCTTGCTTGTTTAAAAAGATGCGATGGCAAATGCAGTTAGCCTGCCTAAAGATAAAGCCTGAAAACCTTTCTTGTTAAATGTAATTTTCTCACAATTCGAGCATTTGTTTTAGATAGTTAAATATGATAGTGAAGATGATTTGCTGCATAACAATATTTTTAGGCATTTTCATTTTAGACATGTGACTGGACCACAATTATGAGAAAATGACAGAGAGTGGTATGAAGAAGTGAGAACCTGGAGCTGATTTCTTTCTTATGATGATTTATACAAGCTTCCAGTGACAGTCCTGTCAAGTGATTACAGAGAGTTAAATGGCGCCTGGATCTGATCTCCAGTTGCTGACACATCTATGTCAATGACGCATCCATTACATTATCAGCAGTGACTGAGAAGGCAGGGGTAATGGATGAAAGTACTTATTTACTCTTTATTTATGTCCTCCTCTTGTCATTTTCTATATTTACATTTACAGTTACATTTACATTTACAGCATTTGGCAGATGCCCTTATCTAGAGCGATGTACAAAAGTGCTTTTAAGTCTATATCATTGAATACATTAACTCTGGTTCACTAGGTTACAGACTTAAGATACCACGAGCCTAAATTACTGTTCAAAGTTTATTTATTTATTTATTTATTTATTATACAGTACACACATACAACAAAGAGGGGAGAAAGTGCTAAGTATTAATACTTAAAGTATTTCATGAAGAACTAGGTCTTCAACCATTGTTTACAGATAGCCAGTGACTCAGCTGTCCGGACCTTGTTGCCAGAACAGAAAAATGTTTTGTTGTATACTTACTTCTTACCATTAGAGACGGTGGGACCAGTCGAGCAATGCTGGTAGCTCTGAGGTTGCGAGGTGCAGTGCGAGGAGTGATGAGGGCTTTGAGGTAAGAGGGATCTGGTCCGTTTTTGGCTTTGTAGGCAAGCATCAGTGTTTTGAATGTGATGCGTGCAGCAGGTGGTGTGTGAGAACTTAGGCAGGTTGAAGACAAGTTGTGCAGCTGCATTTTGGATCATTTGTAGAGGACGAATTGCGGTCATAGGTAGACCTGCCAGCAGTGAATTACAGTAGTCCAGTATTTAGATGACAAGAGACTGAACAAGTACCTGAGCAGCCTGTGTGGACAAAAATGGCCGAATCCTTCTAATGTTAGAGAGAAGGAACCGACATGAGCGTGTCACTTTAGCAACATGCGAGGAAAAGGACAAAACCATTCCTGAATAATTTATACAGTATGGCAGCACACATTATCCTGGTGAAAAAGGTCAAAGCCATTTGAGAATACGGTTGCCATGAAGAGGTGGACATGGTCTGCAATATTGTTTAGCTAGGACCAAGAGCATCACACTGCCTCCTCTGGCTTGCCATAATGCATCCTGGTGGCAATTATCCCTTCTTCTTGTACCTGTTCAATTTGAATATTTTATTCTAATTAATATTTTAGCTCATCCCTGATACAAAATATAAACACTTCCTTAGATCTACACAAGGGACAAGAGACACGTGAGAACAATAATCAGGAAGGAGTGGTCAGAGCAAAGCTAGAGCAAATGCAAGGGAAACAAAAAAAACCCCTAAATGTTCATGAGACTGCTAGACAATTTAAAATGAGCTGCATGACTGAAAGCCTTCATCAAGATTCATGATGTATTTAAATTTCCTTTTCTGCCTAGTGAGAGAATTTCATTAAAGCAGGATGTGTGAAATGGAGGATACAATGCAATCAGTGGTGTTGAATTACCTCAGAATGAAACCTAGTCTCCAGGGAGCAATGCAGGAGTTCATCCAGCTGTGGAGAATGTAGTGGGTGCCAGCAGTGTAGATCTTTTGGACTGTGAGGGAATGGTTCTGCCTCCTGCATCGTCAGATCCTGATGGATAGTGATGCATATTTCACCACCCACACGGTCTCTAGTCACTTAGCTGGATTGACTGAGAAGTATGGGTTTGTGGGCCTATCATTACACTTCACTCATGGGTGAGACTTTCCGTCCATCACTTTCTGGAAGTGTTTTGTCACTTCAGTACAAATGAGAATAAAAAAAAGGACAGAAAGACAGAGAAAGTCACACTGAAAGATGGAAAAACAGAGACAAATGACAGAGGAAAGCAAATCCTGTCAAAAAGAATAAATCACAGGAGGAATTAAGAGAGAAACAATGGGACAGAAAATTGCAATAAAGACGGCAGATAGAGTAGATATTGAAGAAGCAAAGTGGAAGAATGGTAATCAAGAGGCAGTATCAGAGACCCTGAGTCCATTTGGGAGGGAATCCCTTATTCATTTTTTATTTTAGTAAGAAATACAGACAGGAGCTTTAGGCCCATCTATATTTCATAAACCCAATCACACAGGGCCATTCATGAAAGGTTTTTTCTCTCTGTATGCTTCCTTTTCTTTTCTTGAGGTATATATACAGATATACACTTTTCTTCATTTCTATTGAGTTTTGTTATATAATTACTATAAGAATGAATAGAATTTATTTTTTTACTTTACTTTACTTTACTGTGTGCTGTCACTAATCAACCAGATCTTACTTTGACAAATTTCAGAAACACCCTTACCCTTAACCTTTCAACCTCAATTCTAGCACAACCTGCCTTACATTTTGCACAAAATGGATCTCAGATGAGCTCTAGAAAACATTATTTCTATATTACAGAGTGGCTGGTATTTACAGGCCTAATATAAGCACCCAAAATGTCATTGCCATATTTTCCGCACTATAAAGCGCACCGAATTATAAGGCACAATCTCAATTACGGGGTCTATTTCTGTACTTAACCCATACATAAGGCGCATCGTATTATAAGGCGCATGCTAAAACATACGGTCTACAAAAAAGGTAACAGTGAGTTTAGTTCAACTTTATTCTACTATTTATCAATACACACACATTATTTTTTAATCAATCTTCTCCCACAAATCCATTAAAGATCCCCATCTACTGTGTCTTCTTAACTTGACGCAGTTCATCTTCTTGCTTCTTCCACTTTCAAACCATAGATTCATTGATGTTGAAATCTTTCGCAGCTGCTCTGTTCCCATTTACAACCGCGTAACTGATAGCCTGTAGTTTGAATTGTGCCTCGTAAGCATGTCTCTTCACTGGTGCCATTTTCGGGGGTCCTTAGACAAACAAATGTTGTCTTCTTCTTCTGATTTTAATTGGCGGATGGCAAACCAACTTAAGGTGCATTTACCGCCACCTACTGGACTGGACTGTGGAGCGCATAATGGTTAGGAAGAAACAAATGTTGTTTTGCAATATACCGGTAGTATACCTACCGTAGGCGTGGCGGAGGTAAGCGTACGTACTGTACGTATTACTTGATGTTCTCTGATTGGTTTATCGCTGCCAGCGTACGTAGTGTATGTATTAGTGTATGACACGTCCCTGTGTCAGCAGGAAATGGTCCGACAGTCAATCAAGCGGAGCGCTTACCAAAGTCGCACAATAACATTTTTACAGATTTTTGGAACCGAGTGCACACATAAGGCGCACCGGATTATTAGGCGCAAGGCCGATTTTTGAGAAAATTTAAGGCTCTTAGGTGCGCCTTATAGTGCGGAAAATACGGTACTTTGCTGTGTTGTTCTGGTTCTCTCTTGGGTAGGTGAACTTAACTGGTTTCTTGTATTGAACACTGGATGGTAATGTTTTCTGAGCATGCTAACGGGTTGTCTATTAGTCTGTGTTGGTAAATGGGTTAATGGTAAATCATTCTACTTCATGATATTTGGTTCTTACCATCTTTCCCTTGCTTGGAATTGACTGGGTGTAGCGGAAGGTTCTGAATTGTAACTTTTGAATTTTGGTGTATGACTACATGCTACGGTGCTGCTAAACTCTTATTAGGCTCATCAATATACAGAATCTATCCAAATACATATTGGATCTCCATTATAAAAAAGCTGCTCAGTGACCAATACGGCATCATTTGTATACCATTTGTAAACCCCCTATTCACACAGTGAAAATGTAAAAGAGATCAGACAACGTAAATTTTTTGGTCAAAAAAATACTCAAAACGCTAACCCGGCGGGTCAACGAATTTTAGGCTGAAGGTTCCCCAAATCCGATTCTCACCAAATTCACTATAGCTGTAAGGAAACCCAATATTAACTTGGGATGGAGATTAGTTTCATCCTATTATGCATAGATTCTGCGATATAACATTTCAAAGTCATTGCCGATACTGTATTAGATATGAAAAAGCGTTTCAGCTAAAATCTGAGCTCTAGAGCATGATAGGTACATAATAATTATACCAAAATGCTAGTTTTAACCCCCCTTTTCACATAGTGAAAATGTAAAAGAGATCAGACAACGTAAATTTTTTGGTCAAAAAAATTCTCAAAACGCTAACCCGGCGAGTCAACTAATTTTAGGCCGAAAATTTTCCCCAAATTCGATTCTCACCAAATTCACTATAGGTGTAAGGAAACCCAATATTAACTTGGGATGGAGATTAGTTTCATCCTATTATGCATAGATTCTGCGATATAACATTTCAAAGTCACTACCGATACTGTATTACAATATAAACCCTTTCTTCCGAGATTTCTGACATAAATACACTGTGTCCTATCATGTTTCATCGAAACAAGGTGAAACAGTTTCATCCTATTATGTAATCATCCCATAATTATACCAAAATGCTAGTTTTAACCCCCCTTTTCACACATAAGGAAACCCAATATTAACTTGGGATGGAGATTAGTTTCATCCTATTATGCATAGATTCTGCGATATACTATTTCAAAATCATTGCAGATACTGTATTAGATATGAAAGAACATTTCAGCTAAAATCTCAGCTCTAGAGCATGATAGGTACATAATTATTATACCAAAATGCAAGTTTTAACCCCCCTTTTCACATAGTTAAAATGTAAAAAGATCAGCCAATGAAAAATTTTTGGTCAAAAAAAATACTCAAAAGGCTAACCCGGCGGGTCAACGAATTTTAGGCCGAAAATTTTCCCCAAATCCGATTCTCACCAAATTCACTATACGTCTAAGGAAACCCAATATTAACTTGGAATGGAGATTAGTCTCATCCTATTATGCATAGATTCTGCGATATAGCATTTCAAAATCATTGCAGATACAGTACGTATTAGATATGAAAGAGCATTTCAGCTAAAATCTCAGCTCTAGAGCATGATAGGTACATAATAATTATACCAAAATGCTAGTAGCATTGTAAGTATGGCCCACATCATTGTCAAAGCGAAAATTGGCTCTGAAATAGCTATTCCTTGCAGTATTAGCCATCTCTGTGTTTTATGTATTGTACAATTCTCCTCTTAGGATATTTTAATATTCATGTTGCTACAGCTAATTGTGTCCAAATGTCCTCTGGTTATTTGAATTAATTATCAATTTCCTTACCCAGAGGGCACACTTTGGATATTGTGTACTCATTAGGTACTACAGCTCTTAACCTCAGTCACCATAGTTTTTCCTCTTCATTAATCAAAAACCTAACACAATGAAACATCATTTTGAGAATTGAAGAAAAAATATATATATAAGTCCTTCAGTCTTAATGAGAATACTTGAGCAGTTTACGATCCCTGAGTCTCCATCCCTAAAGGTCCTAGTCAGGCACTACAATAATATCCTGTCTACTACTCTTAATCAACTTGCTCCCCTCAGAAACATGTGCTGTGACCTTCATGCATCCTGCCCCTTGGTTCATGGGTATTCGATACTACAGCGTATGAAAGCAGCTGGGTGCCAATTAAAATGCCTCAACGGGAAGACAAGCCTGACAGTGCATGCACTTGTCTATAAAGAATATGTTACACAGTACAAGGAGGCACTTAAGAAAGCAAAGACGAATTACTACTCCACTGTCATTAGCAATGGCCTCAGAAATCCTAGAGCTCTATTATTATGAATAAACTACCTGATAGCAGTTTTCTTCTGACTCCTTCTCCAGATCTTCACTGCATTTTTTAAAACAGAAAATAGAATTTTCAAAATAGAAAATATTGATTCATTTCATTCAGTAAACATTTTTTTTTTGGAAATGTATTTGATCCCTGCAAATGAAGTTCTCAGTTTCAGTTGTCTCAGTTTCTTTTGTTAATGGACATGTTCATACTTTTATACCTGTGGAGATTTCTGTCAGAAAGCTGATCAAGGCATCTAGAGCTATTACTTTCTGTCTGGATCCCATGCCCACTTCTCTGGTAAAGGCATGTCATCCTTCATTATGTTCACCGAAAACTAAAGCTTTCAATGCTTCACCTATTTCTGGCTTTGTTCACACCGACTAGCCGCAATCACTTCAGTTCTTAGAAAGCCATGGCCTCCAACAAACTGCTAAAGGAGTTGAGTTTGGCTTTAGGTCAAATTATAGTACAGAAACTGCCCAGGGTTACAAATGACCGCTTTATTTTATCTGACGGGATCGTTGCTGAACATACAGGTTGTTTTGGACCTGATGCTGCCTTGACACACTGCCTCACATATCGTCGCTGTCGGGCGGAATCCTCGTATCTCCAAAACCGTTATTTTTCAGGAAATTAAAAAAAACGCTGTACCTTATCTGCAGTACACAGGGTTTAGTCCGCGTTGCAGTGGATTGTCTTGCGCTAAATTCCTGTCCTCAGACGAGCACCAGAACTAGCGGGGGTCAAGATTTTTTTTTCTTTGAGCCCAGTGTTTTGAAGACATTTACCTCAGAAGACGTGTTGATTCGTTGCGACTCTTAATCTTGAGGATATGCCGTGAAACTCTCCCGCAGAGTGAAGAAGAGGTGGACAGTTGAAGTGTCCATTGGCGTTAAGAGATTTGCACTCAAGCTATTTTCAAGACTTTAGATTGGTTAATAACTTGTAAAAAATAACAGACCCACGTGGGGACTGACCAATAGCATGATATGTGAAAAAATATTGAAAGATTTGAACATACGAGGTTTCCGACCCAATAGCGACAATATATATATAATATATATATATTTAAAATATATATATTACTTAATGAATTACTTAATGAATTTCATCACATGAATTCTAATACTAAACCAATGACAAATCTGAGCCTATAATGATTGCATGACTTCAGCCATACTACAGAAAATAAAGCACACTCATCAACTATTCTCATTTATATCACATGTACTGTACCTTGTCTCAGGTTCGAAGTCGTGGTGTCACGTTATCATATAATTCACACTTTTATAACATTACCGAGACAGTTTACTTTCACCTTAAGAACAGTGCCAGCTTTTCTGTCCCTTTCCCTCAGTTCAGCAGAGATGCTTGTCCATGCTTTTGTTACTTCCAGGCTGTATTATTTCAATACTGTTCTTTACTCCCAGTCCTCTTACACTTAACAAGTTACACTGACTCTCCCTTTGCTTTTGTATACAGTGTAAAATAGTTCTTAAATAATTCCATGCACGGTCTAACCACCTCTGACTTATTTGACCTCCTTTTTCCATCCTCACCAGCACACACTTTCAGATCGTCTGACACTTCTTCACATTCTTGATTTCCCTTCATATTGTCAAAACAAGAGACAGGCTTTTTGTGTGGAACTCATTTCCAATCTTCTCACCTGTACCTACTTTCTATTCATACATTTAAAAACTCAACCCATATTTTCTGCCCCTGTTTTACACCCACATGCATTATGTCTAAATGTTCCGTCTACATTTAAGTTTGTATAAAACTACATCATAGTTTCATATAAACATCCATTTACTTCATTATTTTTTCATTGTATTTTAAAGTTTGTTTTATTCTTTACTTTTTAATATCACATTTAACATCATTAAAAAATAACCTTTGGAAGCACAGAACTAGTGATTTTACAGTAAGACTGAGAGATAAAATCCCAGGACAGCCAGAGAGCCACAACTGACCCAGTGAGCAGGATACTTTATTCTTGACTGCTTTTATAGTCTCATTAATTTTGCATAAAAATAATCTAATAAGCATTTCATGTCTCCTGAGATTTAATTGTATACTTAGGATGATATTTAATGCTGTCCTTGAGATAAAGACCATTCAGTGATAAACAGTTAAAACAATAAACAACAGTATAAATATGAATATTAATATGCATAAATATGCATATAAAACACTCCCCATATCTTTATTAAACCCCTTAGATAAATACAGTAAATTAATATAAGTAATGAAGGCACTTTTTTTTGGATAAAGAAACACATCTACAATATATTATTTATTTATTTATTTATTTATTTTATATAATAAAAAAGGTGTTGTTTTAAATGCCTTTATTAGGGGGTCAATGGGTTGTTTGAACTTTGTTGATGGAAGTATTTGATAATAATATAGTGTTTTATTGCATTTTTAACAAGTGCAAATATTGATTGATTGGTTTTAAATATATCATTTAAAACTATAATTTTAAAACGATATGATTAGACATATGTTATATGAATAAAGCACCTATGTAGGATAACAGAGTTTGCAGATAGTAGAACGGATGTAAATGCACCTCTGGGTGACATAAGGTAAATGTCATAAGAGCTAAATCCCAAATTATTCAAGCTGTCAACATTGCTGAATGTCTCCACTGGTGTCTGACTGCATCCGAGCCTTACAAAAAAAAAGAACCTTAACATAATATTGTACTCATAACTGTCAAACTGACAAGTCTTTTAAACAATAGGACTTTAGGGCTAATTACATATACTTTTAGGATTAGGAAGAGTTGAAAAATTAAAGCTTTGCATAATAATTATTTCATTCCAGAGAACAACCTGCTTTTAAAACTCTGTCTATTAAAATTGTTCTCTCGCTCTCGTTCTCGTTCTCTCTCTCTCTCTCGCTCTCTCTCTCTCTCGCTCTCTCTCTCTCTCTCTCTCTCTCTCTCTCTCTTGCTCTCTCGTGCTCTCTCTTGCTCTCTCATGCTCTCTCTCTCTCTCTCTCGCTCTCTCACTCTCTCGCTCTCTCTCTCTCTCTCTCTCTCTCTCTTTCTCTCTCTCTCGCTCTCTCTCTCTCTCGCTCTCTCTCTCTCTTGCTCTCTCTCTCTCTCTCTCTCTTTCTCTCTCTCTCTCGCTCTCTCTCTCTCTCTCGCTCTCTCACTCTCTCGCTCTCTCTCTCTCTCTCGCTCTCTTTCTCTCTCTCTCTCTCTCTCTCTCTCTCTCTCTCTCTCTCTCTCTCTCTCTCTCTCTCTTTCTCTCTCTCTCTCGCTCTCTCTCTCTCGCTCGCTCTCTCTCTCTCTTTCTCTCTCTCTCTCTCTCTCACTCTCTCTTGCTCTCTCGTGCTCTCTCTCTCGCTCTCTCTCTCTCATTCTCTCTCTCGCTCTCTCACTCTCTTGCTCTCTCTCACTCTCTCGCTCTCTCTCTCTCTCTCTCTCGCTCTCTCTCTCTCTCGCTCTCTCTCTCTCTCTCTCTCTCTCTCTCTCTCTCTCTCTCTCTCTCTTTCTCTCTCTCTCTCACTCTCTCTCTCTTCCTCTCTCTCTCTCTCCCTCTCTCTCTCTTCCTCTCTCTCTCTCTCTCTCTCTCTCTCTCTCTCTCTCTCTCTCTCTCTCTCTCTCTCTCTCTCTCTCTCTCTCTCTCTCTCTCTCTCTGTTGAAAACTTCAGTATGAGTCTGTGAAGATGATATGTGCAGTAAAAAAGGCACTGAACAGCATTGTACCTGGATGAGATTTGAGTCAAGTATGATGAGAAAGTGGGTTTGTGCAGATGCATCAAATACATAGTAATGGAAAGAGTTGGGTGGGAATGATGACAATCTGCTTACATTTTTGTGGTGTAACACATATCTATTGTGTCAAGGTTAAGATGAACATGAATTAATAAAATATTTTATCACTGGTATTTTTTATTGCGGTCATGTTTTCCATCAAAGAAACAGATAAATAAAATAAATGTGCAAAGACCTGTAGGATAATTGTTAAGTCAGTTGCAAAACAGAATAAATATGCTGTCTAGACTACTCCATTTAAAAGAAAAAGGTAATAATAATCTGACCAAATTTTCACTTACAGTGGGTTGCAAAAGTATTCACCCCCTGGGCGTTTGTCCTGTTTTTCTGCAATACAACCAAGAATTAAAATTTGTTGGTGTAAAATTAACAATAATTAAGAGAGACAAACAGAAATCTTGAGGGTGCATAAGTTTTCTTCAAGTGTGTCAGGGTCTGTCTCTATTAGCTTTGCACAATTAGGCACTGGGATTTTGCCCCTAACTGCTCCAGTTCCTTCGAGTTATTTGGTTTGGGTTGGTGCACAGCAATCTTCAAGTCATGCTATAGATTCTCAACTGGATCAAGGTATGGGTGCTGACTAGGCCATTCTAAGACATTTCAATGTTTCTTTAAAAAACTACTCAGTGTAGATTTAGCAGACTGTCCTGCTGCAAGGTAAACCTCTGTCCCTGTCTCAAATCTTGAGCGGAAAAATGAAACAGGTTTTCTTTAAAAATTGCCCTGTCTCTAGTGCCGTCCATTTTTCCATCAATCCTGACTAGTTTTCCGGTCCCTCTCGATGAATAGCATCCCCACAGCACGATGCTGACACCACCATGCTTCACTCTGAGGATGGTGTTCTCAAGGCGATGGGAAGTGTTAGGTTTGCACCAAAAATGCAGTTTTCCTTGTGACACACAATTTTACACTGATTGCACATAAGAGGACCTTAATCAACCAATTATGAAACTAGTTATTTGGTTGGAATAAATCTTGTTTAGGGGTTTCACAGAAAAGTGGGTTTGTTTGACTATTATTAGTTAAAAAATATTTTGCACCTTCAAAGTCATAAGCAGGGGGGCACGGTGGCTTAGTGGTTAACACGTTCGCCTCACACCTCCAGGGTTGGGGGTTCGATTCCCGCCTCAGCCTTGTGTGTGTGGAGTTTGCATGTTCTCCCTGTGCCTCGGGGGTTTCCTCCGGGTACTCCGGTTTCCTCCCCCGGTCCAAAGACATGCATGGTAGGTTGATTGGCATCTCTGGAAAATTGTCCGTAGTGTGTGATTGCGTGAGTGAATGAGTGTGTGTGTGTGCCCTGCGATGGGTTGGCACTCCGTCCAGGGTGTATCCTGCCTTCATGCCCAATGACGCCTGAGATAGGCACAGGCTCCCCGTGACCCGAGGTAGTTCGGATAAGCGGTAGAAAATGAATGAATGAATGAATGAAAAATTCATAAGCATGTTGTGTAAATCCAATGGTACAAACCCCCAAAAAAATAAATTTTAATTCCAGGTTGTACTGCAGATAAATAAAACCAACACTAAGGGGGGTGAATACTTTTGCAACTCACTGTAACACAGGTTTAATATTGAACTAATTAAACTCTTCATGCAAAACTGAATAAAAGATTGAAGTTCAGTGAGAGATTAAGGCTGGCTCATTAACTTTACTTAGTGACTGTTATAAGCAGTCACTGTATTGTGTGCATGCAGGCTGTACTCTGCTTTACACATAACGCGAGCCCATATTCACACCATCAAGGACAAATCATCAGTGATGTACAAAGTGAAAGAGAAAGGCATATCTTGATTGCCTTTAAAGGATTGCAAGCATAACATCTTAACCTTTTAGATACCATTTATTACAAATGTATTGATGTTTGTTTGAAGGGCCTTGTGTTAGTGATGTTAAAGTATGTTTTATACTTTTGATCACAGACCAAAAACTGCTGCCTGCTCACAACATGAAAGATGGATTTTCAAAGATTTTTTTTTTATCTTTTCTTTTTTTTTTTTTTTTATCTTTTTTTCTGTTGCCAGGACAAAACAGCAAGGATGTATTTAATTAGTGCCTCGAAAATTATTCATTAACCAGCTGTCAACAATTATTTCAATGTAAAGCATATGAAGCATATTCATGCAATGGTGTTAGTTTTATATACGTAGACGCACCAGAATTTGCAGTGACATGAAAGATAGTGTGTCAATCAAAGCCAGGAAAACGGTATAGGTTCCAGGACCAAAGTTAAAAATCTTTGGATCAAATAATAACTGTGAAATTAGAATCTAAGGAAGATAGGAAAATTGAGGACATAGCTATAAAAGAGCCTCTTTTTTTTAGCTTAAACGCCACAAAATTCCAATGCTGTGAAGACAGTATTACTTTTACCTTTGTTTTTGTTTTGTTTTTATTGGTTCTACTACAGTCCAGTAAAAAATTTTTTTTGGTGTTGAGTAACCCTAAATGTCCAAATATATTGGAATACTGGGATTACAAAGCCTCTCAGCAAGACCATTGCGCAAAAAAAATAATAATAATAATAATAAAATTCTAAAAACATTTCAAATGCACATTAGACAAAGAGAAAAGCATTGGAACAGATACAACAGATATCTGTGGCACCTTGGAACCAACTGAGGCATCAAATAAAGGGTCTTCCTAATGTTAAACTAGCCAATTTACTGTAGATGCTCTCAGGAAACACCAGGTGGGAAAGAGACCTATCACAGATGCATTCTCCCAGATGCCTGGCAGATGATGCTTTGAATTCAAGATTCAATCGCAGATTCATGAAGCACAGATGCATGAAGCAGAAGTTCAGCAAGGGCTTCAGATGAAAAGCAAAACTGTAAATAAAATTAGAAGTGAGGATAATTGCTTGCATTCCAGTTTTAAAAAAACAGATGCTCATGTTGCCTTCTTCAGTGGAGACTCATGAGACATCTTGTCACACTTGACCTCAGATCAAGAACGTTTTGTTTTCTAGTGGCTTGTGTTTCTCAATATTCCTGGAGGAAAAGATAAAGCTAGATACAAATCTTGCTCTTATATCAGAAACCCTGTCACAGCTTCCTTTTCTTTGGTAATAGACTTTTCTCAGACAGCCCTAATTTCAATTCAATTCAATTCAAGTTTATTTGTATAGAGCTTTTTACAATGGACATTGTCTCAAAGCAGCTTTACAGAACATAAACATAGAGCAGAAGGTAAACATAAGGAGAAGTATAAAGAATTAATATAATAAAAATTCAAGATATATATAGTTCACAGTATGTATGTATGTATGTATGTATGTATGTATGTATGTATGTATGTATGTATGTATGTATGTGTGTTTATGACCAATGAGCAAGTCTGGGGTGACTCAGGCAGCAATGGCAAGGAAAAACTCCCTTAAGGAAGAAACCTTGAGAGGAACCAGACTCAAACGGGGGCCCATCCTCATATGGGTGACACTAGAGGGTGTGATTACAAATATACAGTCAAACAAATGCTGTATTGGTGTAAGGATCACATGGAGTTCAGATCTCCTCTTAGTATCACAGAGTCCAACTGGAGCTGGTAGATCTGTAGATGTCTCAGGATTCTCACAGAGTCGGCCTCATCTCAGTGAAGGTCCGAGATCTTCATCGCGCGGAAGACGATTGGAGCTGGTACAATGTCTGGATACCTCGGGATGGGTAGAAAAGAGGAATTTACCAAAAAATACCGGAATTTTGGGATTACAGGGAACATCAGAACTCTAGGGGGAGAGGAACTGCTCTGGGATTTGTAATAGCTCTTGTATTATGAAGTTGTCATTTAGTTTAAGAAACCTTAACACAACCTTCAAAAAGAACAGATATAGCAGATACCAAAATATATGCACAAAAAGAATATGTCTTTGAGGGAGACATGCAAGAGGCATAGATGTGTTAAATCTGTGGTAATGTTTCATTGCATGTTGTGCGTTCTGACATCCTTTGTTGCTCACCAAGGTTGCAAAGAGTGGTCATTTAAGTGGCAATAGCCTTCTTGTCTTCTCAAAGAAGTCTGGTTAATCTCCTCTGACCTCTCTCATGAACACAGCACCTTTTACCCTCAGAATTTTCACTCACTGAAGCTCAGTGTGAATTATGGAGTTAAATGGTTCCAATTTAAGTGCCCAGCATTTTCCCCATGTGTTCATGCAAAGACAAAGTTACTTGGGTCAGCAGTTCAGGGTAAAGTGCAAATGGATTATAACCTATTTTATCAGCTTTATTAAAGATTTCTCTTGCAAAGTAAGGTGAGTAATTTTATCCATATTTTACCACTATATATACCTGCAACAAAAGTTGCATTAAAGCCAGACATATGCTCCCAAACATGGTGACTGTCACCACTGCATCACATAATGTAAGACATTAGTCTCATTAAAACTGTGAAAAAAATGGCAAATATGTATAAATAAATAAGTGCTTTTTTTAATATGTCACTAAAGATAAACAGTACTCAAAAAAACATGCAAATTGGACAGTGGAGTTTGAACAGTGGGGCAGAACTGAAAAAAGAAACACCATCCGAGTCATTTAACTCTAGTGTCATTAGAATAAGATCTACTGAGACGCCACTTCCCATATCCCTCTTTGCTGCTCTAACAGGCCTAAGGTGCTGTCAGCATTTCCATTCATCCCAACGGAGTGTTGAGGGCATCATTCAGATCACTTGATATGTTCCACACCACACCTTGGCAAACCATGCCTTTATGGACCTTGCATTGTGCACAGCTTCATGCTGGAACAGGCTCGAGCTACGTCTCTAGTAAAGGGATATCATAATGCTACATCATAAAAATATATGGCCCACATATGGCTGTAATAGTCAGGGATCTACATTATTTGGCCATATAGTTTTTCAGTAAATGCTCCTTTGGTATATGGTGCAGAAAACTTTGTGCTGATAAGTAAGATTAATCTGGTATCAAATGTGGGATACCAAAGGTGTACTGAACTTTAAATACTCCATGTAGACACTTTCATATAGTGGTGTAGTGGAGACAGAGCCCATATTTTTATCAGCTTTGGACCACATATTCGCTTAATGTGACCCCATATATATAAGGTATTTTGAAAGAAATGGGCCTTTTAGATCTGAGTGGTGACTCTATATCTCATATTAATCAATACTGTAACATGGCCAGAGATCTGCCACAACCAAAGCTTCCTATTATACAGTATGCACCCATGAAACAGTTGAGAGCACTGATTTGTTTCTATATGTTGGTGTATTTCTTTTTTTAATACAGTTTGTTACCAGCCTGCAGCAGTTTCATTTGACCTCTTTCCCCAAAGCCTTGAGTACATTTGATTACTCAGAGGTTTAAGAGGGAAAATACATGAGGCAGTAAAATAAAACTATATTGAGAAACAGTAATTTTTTTGGACACTTCTTTCTAACCCAGCATAATGTGCCTTGATATGCCTTGCTTGCTTGCCATTTCATCACACACATTAGAATGATTGCAAAACATGTATATTTTTTTTATTTACTGCTTTAATTGTGAGGGGGGCACGGTGGCTTAGTGGTTAGCACGTTCGCCTCACACCTCCAGGGTTGGGGGTTCGATTCCCGCCTCCGACTTGTGTGTGTGGAGTTTGCATGTTCTCCCCGTGCCTCGGGGTTTCCTCTGGGTACTCTGGTTTCCTCCCCCGGTCCAAAGACATGCATGGTAGGTTGATTGGCATCTCTGGAAAATTGTCCGTAGTGTGTGATTGCGTGAGTGAATGAGTGTGTGTGTGTGCCCTGCGATGGGTTGGCACTTTGTTCAGGGTGTATCCTGCCTTGATGCCCAATGACGTCTGAGATAGGCACAGGCTCCCCGTGACCCGAGGTAGTTCGGATAAGCGGTAGAAGATGAGTGAGTGAGTGCTTTAATTGTGTCTCAGCTAATCTGAGAAATACAGAATAGACTAGACAGTTGGATTTGTTTACATATCAACACTGACAAAACTTTCTCTTCATAAGAATAGACAGACAAATAAGAGATAAGATAAGATAAGATAAAATAAGATAAGATACTTTATACCTTTATTTGTCCCACACTGGGGAAATTTCTCTGTTACAGCAGCAAGAAGAAAGAAATGCAAATATATAAATAAAAGAAAGACATAATATAATATACAGTATATACACAACACAACATAATGTATAAATACAGCGAAGAAAAAAGAGACCACGAGTAAGTAGTTACATACAGACAGACATATTGCACACAGGTAATATTGCATGTTTTTTTAAATTTCTGTTATTGCATGTGTTGTTTAAAATACTTTGTTATTGTTATTATTGCAGTTAAACAGTAATAACAGTGTGTAATTATGGTGACTGGTTCACTAGAAGAAGCTTTGATTGTAAAGTCTAATAGCAGCAGGGAGAAAAGACCGTCTGTATCGCTCCTTCAGACACTTAGGATGTAACAGTCTATCACTGAAGGAGCTGCTCAGAAATGAAACTGTTTCATAAAGGGGGTGAGAGTCGTTCTCCAGCAATGATGATAGTTTTGCTACCATCCTGCTTTCTCCCACCTCCTGTACAGTGTCCAGAGGAATCCCCAGGACTGAACTGGCCTTCCTGATTAGCTTGTCCAGTCTCTTCCTTTGTGCAGTAGAGATGCTGCTGCACCAGCACACCACACCATAGAATACAGCTGAGGCCACCACAGAGTCAAAAAGGTCTGTACCTTACATGTACCTTAAGTATACTAATGTTTAATACACTTTTACTTTACCGCGATATGATACATTATCAGCAAACATGATAGTAAGTAGCTACATGCTTTTTTCTGTGTTAATGATAAAATAATGTTATGTACTTTCTCGATTACAACCTCCGTTTATACAGATTACATGGAGCTGCACGTACACGTTGGATCCTCCATTGTTGATGTGTTTGTGTTTGCCGCTGCTGCGCTAACGTTGCTGGCACACGTGACACGTATACAGTGACGTCAGACTCGGCTCTGTGATGGCTCCATAGCCGGTGGAAAGACAAACCTGTTCTTAGAAGGTTCGCCAGTGGAACCAACTTTGAACCAGCACCAGCACTAGCTCTGAACCAGCACTCGGTTCTTTTTAGTGGAAAAGGGGCATTAGTCTCCTCAGCAGAAAGAGTCTGCTCTGTCCTTTCTTATATATTGCCGCAGTATTGTCTGTCCAGTCCAGTTTGCTGTTCAGATGAACACCCATGTATTTGTAAGAGTCCACTCTCACAATGTCCTTTCCCTGAATGATCACTGGGGGTAATGAAGTTTGTTTGTGCCTATGGAAATCCACCACCAGCACAGAAATCCATACCAACAGCACATCATCCATAAGAGAAGTAGAACAAGTGCAGATTTTATAATCTTCAATCCCAGCAGCAATTGTAGCAGAAACATATCAAAAAGAAACAGGGTGTGAATAGAATGTCAATGACTATTGATGTTTCTGTAATCAACTTATATGTCTTACAGAACTCTCAAACCCATAAAAGTTATTCATTTTCGCAGATGAGTAAATAAATTTACTCTTTTTAATTTGTTCTGTAACCTCTGGTTATATGGCAAATTGATTGAAGTTCCTTCAGTAAGTACCCAGCAAACATCTTTTGCATATCATTAGCGATACTTTAATTAGAGGATTATTATTCTTCTAGGACTAGACACAAGACAAGATGTATGAAAATGGATGAGAGGTCCCTTGTAAAAGACAGGTGTACATAAACATACTTTTAAACAAAGTTTATTTAGTATGTTAAACCTTTTTCACACAGTAATGTTGTTTTTTATTATTCATTCATTCATTCATCTTCTACCGCTTATCCGAACTACCTCGGGGTTCAGGGAGCCTGTGCCTATCTCAGGCGTCATCAGGCATCAAGGCAGGATACACCCTGGACGGAGTGCCAACCCATCACAGGGCACACACACACTCTCATTCACTCGCGCAATCACACCCCTAGGGACAATTTTCCGAGATGCCAATCAACCTACCATGCATGTCTTTGGACCGGGGGAGGAAACCGGAGTACCCGGAGGAAACCCCAGAGGCACGGGGAGAACATGCAAACTCCACACACAAGGCGGAGGCAGGAATCGAACCCCGTCCCTGGAGGTGTGAGGCGAACGTGCTAACCACTAAGCCACCATGCCCCCTTATTATTATTATTATTATTATTATTATTATTATTATTATTATTATTATTTTGGGACAGCTTAGGACAAGTATATTTAAATTATAATAAAATCTACTAAATCTATTCAAATGTACTTAGTTGTGCTTTTAAGTGCTTTTTTCCTGACGTGGCCATTTACGTTGGCTCAGAGGTTGATGGGTTGAGGCTATCCCAGAATTCGTCCTTCTTATTGTTAGTGTACCTAACTTCTGGTACATAACATGAGCTGTGGTTTCCTCTTGGGGAAAACTGTCTGATGTGGAAGCAACAGTGGAGATGCCATGCCATGTGCCATGTAAGGAAAGTTTTCAAGGAGGGGATTCCATACTTAGCTAGAACCATCATCCACATCTTCTTGCTCTGCTGAGAACCTTGCTCCACCTACTTGCTCTGTGGAGGACATTGCTCTACTGTCCTATCTCCACTAAGGGTACTGATCCTTCATCCTACTTCTAGGTGTAAATAGCCCCACTCTCTTGTTTCACAGAGAATTGAAATACCCATCAGCTCCAGCATGTCATATATCTCAATCACTCTCACCTTTGTCTCACTTCACCACCATATACTGTAGAGTAAATTCAAAGTCTTGCTTGTAGTCTGGATGCTTTTGCCTTATATCCACTGTTCCCATTTATGGTTATTTACTTTTAGTCCCTCAATTGATACATATTCTACACTTGCATCTGCCTTTGCCTCCACTACCTGATAAGCTCCCATTTGGATTTTCAGTAATTGCTTCAATGTATTCAGTGGTCTACTGCCCTCAGCAGTATATATGCACCATTCTCAAATGCTGGCACTCTGCTTGAGAAATTAGTGCAGCTTGCTTACTCTGCATGACTGCATATCAAACAGACTTGGTGAAATAGTGTGCCAGTAAATAACAGATGTTAGCTTCCCACTCACACAATGCCTACTAACATTGAGTTGTTTTTTTAGACTTAAAAATGCAAAATGAAATGTGCTATAAAAGATAGAAAAATAAGAGGCTTCACTGTTTCTTATTAGGCATTACAGTGTAGACAGTGATGTCAGGAAGAACTGTATTGAAACAAGTTTGCAAAATTAAGCGCACTTGGGTGTAGAAATATAATTTTGATTCAGGCAGGTCTAGCAGTCATAGGGAGTCAGGATCACTTATATCTCAGGAGTAATGTTTAGAGAGAGAGAGAGAGAGAGAGAGAGAGAGATGGGGTACTTGTCCTGCAATAACTTATGATGTACATTGCTCACAGCATGCAGGGATTCTGGCAAACCTAGTTATGACTGCATGAATAAGAGGGGGTGCCAGAAGCTTTAGAAGTGAAAGCTTTGCTTTCTGTTTTTCTCTCCATTGTTCAAGGAAGCAACAATGAGCCTCAAGCAGGTGTTGCGGATCATACAAGACTGAAAATTTGTGCTCAGTTACTGTGCACTACAATACCCAGGCACTGTACGAGTCCATTCTGTTGTTTTTATGTCAAAGGTAGTATTTTATCATCAATGTGACATTTAACTGGAGATATGGCAGCATGCATAAGAAAGGGAAGATGTAGCTTCTTTTTGGTTCTAGTAAAGTCTTTGGCTGTTGCATTCTGGACTAACTGGTGGTTGTTTATACTTACCTGGCAGGGGTAATACCATGATCAAGAAGGTTGTTGCCCAATATGAGGCTCAGCTGTGCTTGACCTTTTACGAATTCCCCAAATGCAAGAATCTTAATTGCATAAATTCTGATTGGGCAGTGATGGCTCAAGCGTTTAAGGCTCTGGGTTGTTGATCAGATGATTGGGGTTCAAGCCCCGCACTGCCAAGCTGTCACTGTTGGACCTCCGAGCAAGGCTTTTAACCCTCTCTGCTCCAGGGTTGCTGTATCATGGCTGACCCTGTGCTCTGACCCCAACTTCCAAAAAAGTTAGGATATGTAAAGAAAGAATTTCACTGTGCTGTAATGTGACAAAAAAGGCTTCTACTTCTATTGTTTATGCACCTCCTGGAACATCCATCAGTATAAACAACTAATGTAAAGGTAACAAATGCATGAGCATGCACAAAGGTCTTTTACTGTTGCACATGATGCATCTGAAAGGCTATACAGATTTAACAAGTAATCAGAAAGCTTTCCTGTAGCTGTCTGTGGTCTTAGGAACACATGTAAGGAGACACAGCACTGAACAGAACCCAATACTTGGTCATTTATAACTTTAACCAGAGCTTTGTCAATACTGTGACGAGGCCTAAATTTCATGAATTTTATGTGTACGTAAGTATGAGCATAACTACAGAACTACAAATATTTTAAGAAATTTGGAGGTTTGATGAAGGATTATAACTGGACAGCTGATAGGGGTCAAGGTTGGGTTTATTAATCAGGGATTTGATTACTGTTTGTTTAAAGATTTTTTTTGTTAATAGTCCTATTGATTTTTTAAATGGGTTTTAATTATTTCTGGGAGTATCTGTTTAAGTTGATTTGGATAAGAAATAAAGGAAAATAATTTGGTAACCTGAAGGGAAGTAAAGCATTCAAATTGCTTTTATAATCTGATAACATTGTCTGTTATTAAATGATCTACATTTATATAATTTGGTTGTTTTTTTTTTTTTTACTTTATTTATAATTTTGTCATCAAAACAATTCATAAAGTCTTTGTTAATGTATACCGATCGTGTGTTAACTTCTCTTGAATTCTTATTCCTAGTTCAATGTACTACAATATTAAATACGGATCTAAGATTAATCGTCTATTAGGATGGAGAGGTATGCTGAGTTAGCAGTGATAAGAGCCTTTCTATAGCTCAGGGGACTCTGCTTTCAAGCTAATTGAATTACTTCCGGGTTAATTTCATACCATTTACATTCTAATTTCCAAGTCATTTGTTTTAAGGTACACATTTAATCATTATACAACGGTGCTATATTTTTTCTCTTATTGTTTTTCACCAGATTACAGTAGGTTCTGTCAGGTCAGCGGGTGATCTAATCAAGGTCGAAAACTCTGGAAGATTATTGATAAAACCATGTGCAGTAGCTGACATAAATGTTCGTTTGACTCAGTTCAATGAGATAAGGAAATGAACTAAGCATCAAACCAGGGTAGTGTGACTATGTTTTTTTAAATTTAGTCCAAATGTCAGTATTAAATTGAAACCGTATAAAACGTTTTGTGTCGGTCTTATTTTCTGATTAATCCCTACTGAAACTAGAATAGAACACAAATGCTGTTCTTTAAGATAATCAAGTCTCCAATCTCCAGAAAATAATGCTTGGTCTAGAGAAACAACCAGGTTTGAGACTAAATCAGTAAATTAATTTGAATGCATCAATCTGACTGTAATTAATGATTAGTGGAAATGACTGGGTAGACTTATTTTGGTATAGAAAAGTTTAAATGTATTAACCGGATGTAGAGATTTGTGTGCAATGCCTATAAAATTGCTTTAAATAATGGTCTCCATAAGGTTTACCATATGACCACCTGACTACTTATTCCTCTCCCATCCTACTAATGTTTTATATTTATTTTACTTGTGAAAATTTGCCCGCTCTTCAACTCTCTCCTACCATGTTCTCTTCTTTCACTTATTATTTCATGTCTATAATTTTCCCTTTGATTTAAACACAAATGATTCAATTTCACAGAGTAAAATGTTTACACAGTGTCAAAGAAAACAGGACACCAACCGAAGCACCGGAAAACAGACACTTTTCAAGAGATGATGTGAGAAAGAAAGTGATTATATTGGGCTTGTAGCATACGGAAATTACATGAGGAACAACAAACATGAAGGTGAAAGGTAGGTGGAAAAGAAAGGACAAAAGCATGTGCATAAAAAGAAGAGAAAATTGGGACTGGTGGAAAATGGAAGCACGTCCTGATGCATGATTTATACAGTGGTGAAAGGCCCATTCCCATGATTAGACACTTTTAGCTATAAATTGCTTCTTAGGTTTAATGAGGCAGAACTGCAAGTTGGAGTTGGGCGTGTGGTGCTTCTTCAAAAAGGAACTGAGAAATGGAAGGAAATTAATAGCTCTAATGACATTTTTCTTTTACTGTTTTTTTTTACTCCTCAGAAAAGTGCTGGATTGTCAGTGATATACAAAGATATAAAATCATGTGGGAATTGCTTACATCCTAATTGCATACTGCATAGTTGATGTGTCACGTTCAGAAACCAAATCTACAGCAGAATCTTCACAGAAAAAAGCTACTTCCCAACACAGTTATAATCTCTAAATCAATAGCTCTGAACGACAGCTTTGAGACAGTCTTGACAACATACAGGGTATTGCTAAAATGTGAAATGTGACATTTTTCCTTTCCATGCCTTATGGCCCAACCGGCATGTCCTGACTTTTTTTTTAGGCAATCTGTCTGCAGACTTGTCATTTCAGCATTCAGCCTGAGAAGGAATCACATGGAAGGGTGTTTACTTTGAGAGTCAATACAAGATGCTTCTGCAGCCTTGCAAAGGGTCTTTGAATAAAGACAAAACAATTCATACTTACCTGGAAGGAGCACAACCAAGATCAAGATGATGGTTTATCCAAGGTTACGGTCAGCTATTGCAGTCCATCTGTGTAGGCACCAAATGTTAGAATCGCATTTGCATAATTTCTGATATTTACAGTAGGATGTTCTCCTCTGAGGTGTATGCCTGGTGGAACAGAAGAAAGAGGCAAACCCTCAGACAGAGTTTTCCCTCTTTCAGTGCATTTCTGCCTAAGGGAAGGCCTTGATAGTTTTTCACTTCCTCTGTGGTCTCACTGTACACTATTTTAAACCACAGTGTGGTAAGAGCATGAATATTTGTATATATATGCATTCTTTTTCTTTATCTCTCATGTGTTGTATACTTTCTGTTGTTGTCTTACATGGTGCCAGTGACAGATCTTGACACACTTCTAGCGCTCTTCTCACCCTCCAGATCTGTCTGATTCATCATGATGCTCATCTTTTCTGTACTCAACCCACACAGATCGCCTTTAAAATAAAAAACATTTCGAAAACTGATGATCTCGAAATCACACGTACAAGGAATGCTTGTCCAACTTTCCTTAATCAAGGTATTTTAAATAACTGAAATTCAAATGTAAATTTATTTAATTGTATAGCGCTTTTTACAATTGACATTGTCTCAAAGCAGCTTTACACAACGTAAACATAGAACAAAAGGTAATTATAAGAATAATATAAAGATTAATATAATACAAAATTCAAGATTAATATTAGATATATTTAAATGTGTTTGTATTTATCCTCAATGAGCAAGTCTGAGGTGACTCAGGTGACTGTGTTGAGGAAAAACTCCCTCGAATTGTAAAGGAAGTAACCTTGAGAGGAACCAGGTTTAAAGGGGAACTTCATCCTCATATGGGTGACACTGGAGGTGTGAGTATAAATATACAGTCCGACAAATGTATTGATGAGGAGATTGTTGTCCTCGAAGACCACATGGAGTTGGCATCTCCTTTTTAGTATAGCAGAGTCCAACTGGAGCTGGTAAACCTCACAGAGTCGGCCTCATCTCAGTGGAGGTCCAAAATTTTCATGGCACAGAAGACAATCGGAGCTTGTACAATTTCTGGATGCCTCGAGATGGGTAGAAAGAGAGAAGCAGTAGAAAGAGAGAAGCAGTAGAAAGAGAGAAGCAGATTAACGTAACTTTATGGGTTTTAAGCCACTATTGATTCTCATTTGCACAGTTATAATTAAACATAATGTTTGTTCTTTTGACAAATCTTTGATATTTTTTCTCTGTATATGTTTCCCCCTCACATTTGTCCACTCTCAAAAACAACCTTTTTTATCCAAGGAACTCTGCCAATATGAAGGATGGGATTTCACTGAAATCACAACCCCATTATATCAATTATTTAATGTCCTTTGAAAAATATGGAAATGGTTGCAGATTTTATGGTACTCTGTTCATGGTTGAAATCAATTTTAACTGCTGAAAACAGTTTATTTTAATGTCCTTCATTAAAGGATGTCACTTGTCACTAATGTCACTTGTTGAGCAGCTGCATACGACAGAGCTGAAATCACTTTGAAAAGCAATTACCAAACTCACTAATGTTATTAATGGAGCCAGACCTCACCTGTATTATCTGCTAATGATCAACTTTATTGCCCAGGGACAAAAGATGCAATGAGATGGGAGACTCGAGTCATATGACTTGACTCGAGTCAGACTTGAGTCGCAAATTCAAAGTCGCAAATTGAGTCGCAAAAACTTGAGACTTGCTTGACAAAAATTAAAAAAAGACTTGACTTGACTTTGACTTGACATTCAAGACTTGAGACTTACTTGTGACTTGCACATGTGTGACTTACTCCCACCGCTGGTTATGACTAAATAAACGAATAAATGAATGAATGAATGAATGAATGATAGGAAGGTTTAGATAGGATGGTTTAGATTTTGTGGGGATACTTGGTTAGCCCCATGAGCAAAATTCTAAATAGTCCCGAAGAGATCTGGCATTTTTTTTTTATGAGAAAAAAGGCAAAAACTTTGTACTATATTACCTGTAATACCCAAGACAACCAAAAATTCAGTGATGCCACTAATAATCAACAGATACTGCCAGCAAAAAAAGAATTAATTAAACTCTTTTTATCAATGCACAGGCATTCCACACTGTTGGCTTTCAGTGTGAGATGATTTTACTTTGGATTTTACCTTCTTCAGATAAATTTATACAGAAGTGGTAAAGTGGAAGCTCAGTGGATAAGGTATTGGATTACTAATCAGAAAGTAGTGAGTTTGAATCCCATGGACACCAATCTGCTACTCGTGGGCCCCTGAGCAAAGCCCTTAACAGGGCTCTGAAGTTTTGAAGACAGGCAAGTGTGACATATCCTCCAGCCCCCCTAGTTGTTTAAATGAGATAAATGTAAGTTACTTTGGATAAGTTTAGTGGAATGTCTTCAAATTTTAGGGAATCACAAAACACAGAAATGGGATTGATATCATTATTTAATTTTTTTGTTTTTGGGAATATTTTTATGAAAAAATTGCCCCTAGTAGGCTTGGTTAATACAGAAATAGTAATAAAAAACTACAAATTCTTAAAGCCCTAAATATCTACTTTCATCTAAGCCATTAAACACAGTGGATTCTGACATGCCAAAAAAAACTGATGCTAAAAACCGACACTTCAAAAACTTAAATAAATTTTTTTGGCTTCTGGTAAAAAGAGTTATGTATCTGTTGATATATCATAATTATCCAACCTGTTATAGTACAGATGTGGGCATTCAGGCCCTTCAGTCAGGCCTTCCTATTGAAATATACGCAGTAAACAAGTTATCCATTATAATTTAGCTTCATTTTTCATCCTAAATGAGAAGAGGTTCAGAAAGCAATGGGAAGATGGCCAAGGAATGCAATTGTATACCAGCATTATTTTCATTAATCCATTTGGCTTGTCTTTACCAATGATCCATTTCTACTTACTTTACATTGGGAGAATAATATCTACAGTACATGGATATACAATAGACTCTCGAAAAAAAGACGTTGTAGTTCTCATCTGGTGATAGACATACAGATAGTGTCCAGGCAATGGTTATGTGTGCATTTTGACTGGGTATTTTAAAGGAAAGATTCATCTGGCAGACCACAAAAGGCTCTCAAGTGGAAGTTGAAGAGCTACCAGGTGGTATAGTGCATTGCTCTTGAATGCATCTAGCATTCGATGCCACTAACCCAGACACAAACCCAACACACCCAAGGTTTCAGTGACAAGTCTGATTTGAATCTGATGAGATCTTGGCTGACACCGTGTGTATGTGACTCACTAAGCATAGCAGGAGCTTGATGCCGACTCTGTTTTGAACAAAAACACTTTCTTCTCTTCTCCCTCTGCCTTTCACATGTTTTTTTTATCCATTTTTCCTCTTGTCTCTATTCAAAAGTCACCAAGATATTAGAATTTCACACAGATCAGGTTGTCCTGGAAAGCACACTGGGAGACCAAAGTCAATGTTCTCAAGCAGAGATTGAATTCAGACTAGTGCGAGATGTTTTGACTGTTGGGGGAAAATAGATGCTAAAATCAAACATCACTGGACAAATATATAGTGTTGAAAAAAAGATTATTATAACTATAACTATTATTACACCAAAATCATCACTTCTTTTTTTCAAGTGTTGCAGTAAAAGTTTGCACTATACCAATTATTCTCCCTAAGTTGTACTTCTTGTTTAAGCATATTCCTTTTCTTTGAGTATCTGAATGGTTCTTTCAAGAATATTCCTATTTATATTTCTGTCTGAAATGTTTTTCAACCTAATTTTTGCCTGAAGCAACCGACTCGACCTTTTGAATATCAGCTAGTTTTACGTTCGATACTTCTATTACACTGTCCTCATTCCAAGAACAATACATTATGACAGGCATTAAGGCAAGATTTTTGCTACCTGGTGACATTTAAACAATGACCAGTGTAAAAAAAGCTTTCTTCAGTAGTTTAATTTAGTGATATCAATCAAACTCATTTAATCTTCGGCAGAGAATTCGTTTAATTTTCTTTTGTTCTCTTCTATGTCATCTATAACTGCACCCTGACCACGTCCCTGTTGCGTTGCACTTGGTCTGAAAGACTAAGTCAATAAAAACAAATCAGTACCTAATGAGAAAATGATTACTCTCAGTCAATATAAATTTATTAGAGTTTCTAAGCAGTCACAGTAATCTCAGAAGCTGTCACTGTTCATTATCCTTATTAAGTAATCATTTATTTGGATTGCATTCATTTGATCATTTAGAATGATGTCTTGATGTAGTATTTCAGGAAATAGTTAATTAAATTAGCCATGTAACCTAGCAATCATCTTCAATGTTTTTTTTTTTTTTAAATTGACAACAACTGATGCTCTCTACTCAATCACTTTAAATGTAACTTACTTTGGAATGCATATAGAATTTAACACTGTGAATACTTTGCAGAAATGTCATAAAGTGACTGCCAAGCTGATTTGTGTCCCTCACTGGGCAAGAATTAATACATTCTGTGGCCTAATGTATGTATGTACAGTATGTGCATCAGAGATCAGAGAATCAAAAGCTCCAGTTAATGTTCACATCAAATGTCAGAAAGGGATCTCAGTGACTTAGGTGGCTGCTCAATGGATCTTCAGTGGCTGTTCAATGGATGTCGGTGGCAGGTGTTTACACAAAGTGGTACAGGAAAACTAAAATATTCAGCGAGCAGCACTTCACAGACATGCCTTGTTGATAAGAGGGTAGAGCAGAATGGCCTGGATGATTTAAGCTGACAAGAAGTCAATATTAACTCATATGATCCATCTCAAACACTATGGTTCTATGGGTTCCAATCCTGTCAACCAAGAACAGGTTCACCATAACTGGACAGCTGCAGACTGTAAAGTTACACTCTGTGTAATCATACAAAGCCTTTGGATTGATGACTCTAAATTGCCACTAGGTATGAATATATATATATATATATATATATATATATATATATATATATATATATATATATATATATATATATATATATGCACATGGTGCACTGTAATAGACTGGAATCCCCTACAGGGTAAATTTCCACCTTGCACCAACATTCCCATGATGTTCTTTAGAGGATAATATGGTGAAGTGGTTAATGAAGATGAAATAATATTTGCCATTTCTATATCTCAAAATTGCACTGGAATAATTCACAATTTCAACAGCTGAACAGCTTGACCAGAATGTGTATAAATAAGAAAATAACAGAACACAAAGATTTAACTCGAAACAGTACACACAGTAAACCTGGGTTTGACGTAACAGCAAATCTTTTGTAGGAGTTATTTATAGGAGCACTTTAAAACACCAATACTGTTAAACTGTCTTCATCCTGATAGCTCTGGGGCATCTGTCTAACACTGTGGTGAGTAACTAAAAAATTTAACATGTCTGCCTGTATTAATCAATCAAGAAACCAAGAAGAACAGTACAAAGGGCTTGAAGATGAACGCTTCACTGTTTATTAGACGCAAATACATTTTACAGTCTGTTTCTGTGGACATAAAATGAACTCTCTCTCTCTCTCTCTCTCTCTCTCTCTCTATATATATATATATATATATATATATATATATATACAATATGTATTCAGGTCTATTCCAGGAACACAACTTTTGTTGTTATTAGACAAGGTTGAATTCTCCAGGCCTATTCCAGAAACATGTGGTGCAAGGTCGGAGAATTCAAAGATTCAAGAATCCTACATAATATTTCATCAGCCTGTTAAGTCTATTCGTTTTAAGCCTTTCATCCAAATAATAAAGGTCATCCTTAAGGGGAAATTGTCCCTTTCAGATTTGAAATCAAAGTCTTATGCTTTCTAACACAGAAAATTAACCAAAGAGTAACCACATATCCTAAAAAGCACAACACAAGCCTCTAAACTCATGATGTTTACCAATGAACCACTTAGAAGTTCCTGCTCATGTAGGTTTATTTATAGTGAAAACAAACCTGACTTGGCACCACAGTGGTGCAGCGGGTAGCATTGCTAACTCAGAGCTTAGAAATCTAGGTCTGATCGTGATCTTGTAGCTCATAGTCTCACCGTGTCTGTATGCTTTAACCTCCATATCATGCTAGCAGATGGATTAGCTATGATTGCCCCAGGGGAACATATGCATGTGCACGATGCCCCGTAAAGGCCTGGGGTTCTTGAGACAGATTGGTAGTGTAGTGAAAACATTTTATACAAAACTTTGAAGACCAAAGCATATGGTGTACATTGTTTTCGTACTCATTAACCTATTTGCTGAGCTCCTATGGGCAGGATAAAAAATTTTTATAATAGGAGACACAGTGGATCTTAGCCATACTTCTGATCTTCTACTGGACCCACCATCTCTCAGAAATTAAACTTCCCCTAGATGTTTAAACAGCTGAGTCACTAACTGTCTTCAAACCACTAAAGACCTTCCAGTTCCTGAAGTATTTCTACTGTAAGTATTACCTAAAAACTATAAAACTTCTTATTTGTTTGCTTTTCTTGCTACTGTATATTACCTCTCTGACAGAGTTTTTATAACGATAGTATTTTTTCATTTCTGATCTAGTATTGTGACTTAAAATCAAGAATTCAAAGCACTCTGTAGGTTTCTCTGGATGAGGGCATCTGCCAGATGCCATCAATGTAAATGTACTGTATACAAAAGAGAACGGATTTTTTTCCCTTTAATGTCACTTATCTGTATGCCGTATACAGTACACAGTATATAGTACTTTGCCAAAGTTACACATTTCCCAAGACATGTCAAACATAATGTACCAAAATAATTCTTATTTTCAGCAGTAAACAGTAAAACAACTAATTAAAAAATACATCATTTATTATACAGTACAGTATTGTTTAAAAACATATAAAACAGTAGAACAACCAACATTAACTCAGAAGCAAAACTAGGCACAAAGAAAAACAAACTTAGCAAGCACAAAACTCCAGACGCTACTGAAACAAACAAGTCGATTATATAACTAAAGAATAAAGAGATACATAAACTAAAGAGAAAACAAGATATTAAATAAAACAAGTAGCCAGACAGACCCCAGACATAATAGACTACAAAGAGATTACAATATGCAATCACTTTATTTGGGTTTATTTACTTTATTTTATTTACAAGAACTATACAAGACAAAAAATTTGACATAAGATATAGACAAAATATACTTGAAAGTCTTGAGTTCCAAGGTAATTAAAGTAAAGTAATTAAAGATGACTGTAATAATATAAGAGCTAGGCAAGGACGGCATAAAGTAATTAGCAAGAGACTAACAAGAGAGAAACAATACAATATTAGTAAGGAAATTAATTACATATAACAGTGCAACGCGTTCCAAATAATGGCATGTTGGTGGGAAGCATGAGCTGATACTTAGTAGGGCATCACAATTTATAACAAAAGCATAAAGAGATATAAAGTCTGATAATAGGAAGCATCACACCACCCTATCAGTGATCACAGTTTAAACTCATAGACAATATAGGCTTTCACTTATACCAAATGTCATTATTTACTCTCAATAATTTTCTCTTCATTGCAGAACACAGAATGTGAATCATTAGAGAATCATGTAATGGTTGTGTTTTGAAGTATGTACCTCTTAATAATCACACAAGATTCATACAAGAGTGGAAGGAATCTGTGTTTTTGCTTTTTTGTGCAATTACACAGATAGATGAAAGACGATCTAATCTTTGGTACTACACTGGCATGATCTTCCAGTTGCAAATGTCCGCAATTCCATATCTTCTCTATAGAAACTGTAGCTTTTTAAGGAGTTAATCTAAAGCAGGGCTGTCGAGTGTCACGCATTGAGAGTGACAGTCACGCATTTCGGTCTTTTGTCACGCTCTCCAGCCACACATCGTATTTCTCACGCAGAAAAACTTTTTGACTATTCATCATATATTTAATATGCCACAGCACCCAAAATGTATCTGTCTGCAACGCTGTCTCTATGGAACCGGGCAGGAATCAAGCGCGTCTCCCCTGGAGCTCTTAGTCGAGCCTGACACTTATCAGCCAATCAAAAAAAGAGGCTACACAATAGCCAATCAGAAAATAGCACTATCTGAGTAAGATTTAACGCAACAACCAATGAAAAAAAAAACCATTTATTAGAGAGGGTATTTTCGATGGTCGTTTGAACAAAACCTCAACACGAAACAGCTTGTCTCTGGACGGGACATTGTCCTCAATCATGACCCTAAAAATGGCTGGGCTTGAGCCGAACTGTTTTAAATTCAAGCATCATTACAAATGATAAAGGAGTTGTCACGTTGTTGGAGATGTCACGCTTGCCTGTCTTCAAAACTTGAGAGCCCTGCTAAAGTGTGACATGTCTTTGTGATTATTCCGAGCTAATTTTTTTAAATATTATTTAAAGAAAAAAGAAAAACCATTCAGAGTAGTGCTTTTCTCAATAGAATCTTTCCATAAGTGAGCACAGGTGTCTGTATAGACCATTTTAGTAAGAAATTCAGTAGATTTTCTGTACATTCTGTGAACTGTCTACTGGCTAAAGGTTGCTTATAAGAAAGGTTTTCAGAGGTAAAGCTAAATGTACTAGCACAAAAGAGCAACCCACAAAAGTCACAAATGGTGCTCCTTGTTGCTACATCTACTGAATTGTTCAAGTCCCATTATTTACCATTACATCAAATCTCTGTGTGCTTCTGTTGGTGCCTTTCTGTTTGAGTTTTGTTTGGTGTCAAAGAGGTGTAGGAACACTTTGCCATTCAGCAGCAAGATAGCTAAGGTATAATGTTTCTGCCATCAAAGATATTTTTTTTCTGCCAAGTCATAAAAGGTACATTCAAAAGCTTTCTCACGGGATTAATGCTGTCTTTTTAGATTTATGTGCTTGGCCTGACATGCTATCTAAGGCAAGAAAGAAAGCAAGAAAGTTTACTGTCGAGCAGGAGAGAAAATAAACATTCGAACCAATCAAGCAAAAATGTTGTCTAAGTCTCAATAAGAACTTTTATTTCTAGCTTTGAATGTTTAATAGGACTTATTACTCAGCACAGATCCATCATGATCTTGACCAGGATACGAATAAGTAAATGTAGTTGTTTTTATTTTATTTACTCTTTAACTCTTTAACAAACACTACCAGTGAAAATTTGGACACCCTACAGTAGATCTCCATACTAGCCACTAATAACACCATACTAGCACTGTGCTTAATATAATAAGAGAATAAGAAGAATAAGAAAATAAGAAAAGCGAGTGAAGCTCTCTCATGTAGCTGGATTAGAATATACGAAGTGTGCAAAGCTGCATCCGAAGTACTGCTACAAATTAATTATGGAAAATAATTTTGGTATTTTTAACATTTTTGCTAGACTAAATAAGCAGATAAAATGTATTTATTTATTCTTTTATTCGTTCATTTAATTACAATTTTAGGTTAAGTCTTATAGGGTTTCATTGTTGGTATTGGCATAAAGTATATGCATGGTATAAAAAACAACTTTTATTATTAAAAAAGTCATTTTCCATGTGTGAAAAATAGAATCTTATTTCTATTCTTGTATTTTTTTATGTTACATTCTAAAGACTAAAATGAGCTTGTATGATTATGTATTATTAAAAGAATAAATACAAAAAAATGAAATTTTGAGTACCTTAGATTTGTCACAATCATTAAAAGTTAATAAAATGGCAATAGTGTTAAAAAGATAGATAGAAAGTTTGTTGACAATTTTTGTCTTAGTGTTTGTATTAGTCATGTTACTTAAGTACATGATAAAGTAAGTCTGCTAAATGCTGGTAATGACTTTTTTATAGATATTTTTGTCTCTGTAGTCCTCTCTCTTTGGCTTGCATATTCTCCATCCTATTCTCTGTGTTCTCCTTTAAATCCCACATACCCACTGAACGACATGTTTTGTTTTCAGCCACCAGTTCTTCAATCTTCTTTAGGAGTTCAGTGACCTGATTACTACTTCTCTGGTTCTTGTTGCTGAGAATATGATGCCTATTCCCACATTTTTCAAGAATCCACTTTAGTGCCTCACCTTCATACTCAATGTACAGCTCAATGGTTCGGTCCCCTAACCAGTCCCCACAAGTGAAAAGAACTAAGGTCTGGTCCCAGACCTTTTCTCCGAAAAGGTTCATGTGATCTTTCACGGCTCTTCTCTCTTCCTCTTGAAAAGAACTGTCCAGACGGATGACCAGTAAGAAGCAGACTGGGCCTGGAGGGATCAGGGAGACACTCTGTAGAATCTCCTGTTTGATCAGTTTTGGCATTTCTTCTATTTGAAGACGTTTCGACCATCCTGGTGTGTCTATCACAGTGAGTAGTCTTCCATCTATCTCTCTTGTTCTCTTTACACAACAGGAAGTTCTTTTGAATCCAAAATCTGTTGTGCCTAGGATGGTGTTACCTGCTGATGTTTTACCGGCTTCACCATACCCCAGCAGAACGAGGCTAAGCTCAGACAAGTATTGTCCAGCACCTACCAGAACACATCGATATGGACTAGTTAACAAACATTATACACATTAGGGATGTTACCAAATATGAATGCAGTTATTTACACTAAAAGATGTTCTAAACAGATACAAATGCCTTTTTAGCCAGAGAAAAATAACAGGTCATCTGGTTGAGTCTAGAGGTGTGAATCTTAAACACAACAAAAAAAAATGGAACGTTTTTACTTTCATGCTGGCACAAGTGGGACAAAGAAAGATGCATGTATTACGACCTTAGTCGCTGCCTAGTCAGAATTGCACTGGTTTAAGAATAGACTACTAATTTGTTAATGCTTTGGGAAACCGTCCCAAAGCATATTCCAGGACATGGTGATAAAAATTTGCAGTTAATTAAAAACAAACAAGCAAAAAAAATAATAAATCCCCTTTTGGCCACACCCACTTTAGCTTTAAAAGACATGCAGCATTAAACAACTACAAATACAGTTTGTCTTGCCATTAGATATTCGTATACATAGGAATCGGTCCTTATGTATATAAATGAACATACCTTTCACTGAGTTTGTCATCTTTCTACTCTTCACCTTCAGCCTCATCTTGGATTTTTTTTCCATTAAGCTCCATTTCCGCCTCACTTCCTTATAAATCCTCGGGTGCATTTCATAATAATGTCCTTCGTTTTCTGCCACCATCTCCTCAATCTTTTTAAACAGCTCTGTGACCTGACCACCGTCAAGCAAATTCTTATTATTGAGAACATGATACCGGTTTCTACATTTTGCAACAAGCAACTTCAAATCCTTCTCTTCACTCTCGATGTATTGTTCAACAGTCAGGTCACCAAGCAAATCTCCATAAGTGAAAAGAAGAATTGTATGTTTCCAGGCTCTTTCACCAAGAAGACTCATATGTTCCTCCAGTGATTTCATCTCTTCATCTCTGAATGGCATATCAATGCGTAGAGTCAAGAGTAAAGCATGCGGTCCTGGGGGACACAGACAAATGCTGCGTAATATTTCTTGCTTGTCCAGTTCTGCAGTATCTCTTGCTGTGAGAGTCTTCCACCAGCCTGGTGTGTCTAGGACAGTGATGACTTTTCCAGCAAACTCACTCTGAGTTTTCACACATTGTGAAGTTTTCTTCAAGCCAACGTTCTCTCTTCCAAAGATATTATTCCCGATTGAACTTTTTCCAGATCTCCGATAGCCTAGCAACACTATTCTTATGTTGGACAGGGAGCCCTTATGGCCTGGTAGACAAAAACATGATATATTACAAGACATTTCAAAATATTAGCTCTGAAAAAATGTTTTGATATCTCACCTTTATGCACATCTCTTTGTTCCTGTACCATCAGGCTCCTCTTCATTGCTTTCTCCTCTGTCACTCTCCTCATCTCTTTGACTTCATACAGACACCTTTGATCCATTTCATAACAGGCGCCACCATTTCCAGACACAATATCCTCGATCATCTCAAGCAGCTCCTTCACCTGAGTCCGACTGTATCTATCAATGTTGAAAATGTGATACCGGTTCCCACATTTTCCAACAAGCCTTTGCAAAACGATTTCTCCCTCGCTTTCGATGTGCTGCTCAACCATTTGGTCTTGAAGATGATCACCATAAGTGAACACAACTATTGTGTGCTTCCAGATGTCCTTCCCAAGAAGTTCTAGGTGCTGCTGAGCTGCTCTTCTGTTTTTCTCTGTGTATAAGGCATCCACACGTATGACCAGAAGAACAGCATGGGGTCCTGGTTGACAATGAGCCATACTGAGCACAAGCTCCTGCTTTTGAAACTCAGGAGTCTCGTTCGCAAGAAAGTTCTTCCACCAGCCAGGACTGTCAACCAGAGTGACCAGTCTTCCAGCTGCTACTCCACGGATCTTTGTACACTGAACAGTACTCTTTGGGGATGTGGTCTGTCTGCACACTATCGTGTTTGCTAGAGATGTTTTTCCAGCTCCTTTATTCCCAAGCAGCACAATTCTGAACTCAGAGATAAACTGTACACCTGATAGAGCAGACAGTGAAATTATTTTAACCTCTCAGAGCTATATTCAGTGTTATTGCGCCCTTCAGTATTCAGACCTTAAACCTCAAGGGCTTTAGCTACAGACTAGTTTCTCTCTTTAGTCTGCACATTCTATCATTTTATTCAATTCTACACATTCTATTCAATTTATTGTAGACCTATATGCAAGTTCTTGTGCATAAAGTCAGTGTATAAAATCTACAGCCATACCTTATTCCACCTGTTTAATCAGTTCATCTAGACACTGTTGAAGCTTCTGCTTGGTTGAAATCAAAACCTGCACCTACACTGACCCTTTCCGAATAAAACAAAATAAAAATCCTGTACAGGCTATTAAAAGAACAGGGTCAGTTATTTCTACTCAAGTAAAATCTATTCCCTATATAAATCTTGACCTTAACTTTTGGATTTAATTTGCCATCTCTGAATACAGCCTTTAGGGTCCATAGGGTACATATACAGTAGTATTACGACTATAACATACAATACCCGAATCATGTCTAAAAAAGTACAACTTACCATACTGAGGACTTGATCCACATGCAGCCATGTTGATTCTGCTTTATTATCCTCACTTATCCTGTATCATTCTTTTAATTTCTCCTCCACTGCTGCATTATTCGCATATGTTATTGCTTTTTCTATTCTATTGACTCACTCAAACCACCTAAACAAGCAGGTCAGGTGATAAGAAATTCTGCACATGCGCAGTAGGAAGCAGTCTCTTACCTAAGAAGTTGTTTTATTTTTAGCAAGGTCAATGCAAACAAAACACTTCAGCCATCATATAACAGCAGAATGAGTGCGTTTTGCGTTCTGCTTGATGACCTTCAGCCCTCGTCCTTTCCTTGTACTCTTTGTTTTTTTCATGTTGGCAAAACAGACTAATGTTTTTAGCCTGTGATATTTCACACGTTTATGTAAGCTCACTCACCACTCTTTCGTGTAATTATCCAACAGCCAATAATGTGGCTGCAGTGCAAAGCATAAAATCATGTAGATACAGGTCAAGAGCTTCTGTGACTTTGACTGTGACATGGATGTTGGTGCCAGACAGGCTGGTTTAAGTAGTTCAGAAACTGCTGATCTCCTGGAATTTTAATGCACAACAATCACTCGAATCTGCAAATTGGGTGGAAAAGCCTTCCTGATCAGGCTACAGGAGAATTTCATGACTAGTTTAAGCTGACAGGAAGGCTGCAAAACCTCAAATATCTACACTTTACAGCCACAGTATGCAGAAAAAGCATCTCAGAATCCCCAGCATGTTGAACCTTGCTGAGTGAGCCATTCGTTAGTTAGAATTTATAAGACTTTGAGAGAAAAGTTATCCAGATCTTTTATCCGTTTATCCAGATCTATCCTGGGAATACTTAGTGTGAGGCTGGAATAAACTCTGGATAGGACGGCAGACCATCGTTGTCACCTGGGGGCAATTTAGAGACACTAATCCACTAATCCACCTACGGGCGTATTTTTAGAACGTGGAAGAAAAACCGAGCATCTGGAGGAAACCCACAAAGACATGAGGGGAAGACAGTACACAGACAGTACAGTAGGTCAGGAACAAACCAGACTTGGTAAACACGCACTTAAAAAGAATTTCTTTAACATTCAAACTTTACGTAAATTGAAATATTTTCACCAGAAATGATTAAAACCGGGTGTTACCAGATGTAATGTATCATAAACAGGGATGCTTTGGATCCTGTTAAAAACACTTAAGGAAACATCCACTCTGAACAACTTGCCTATAAATCACTATGGTTACTATTTGATCATCCATGCTGTTTAAGATTTATTTGTAAATTAATTTTAAGTTCATTCATTCATTCATCTTCTACCGCTTATCCGAACTACCTCGGGTCACGGGAAGCCTGTGCCTATCTCAGGCGTCATCGGGCATCAAGGCAGGATACACCCTGGACGGAGTGCCAACCCATCGCAGGGCACACACACACTTATTCACACACTAGGGACAATTTTCCAGAGATGCCAATCAACCTACCATGCATGTCTTTGGACCGGGGGAGGAAACCGGAGTACTCGGAGGAAACCCCCGAGGCACGGTGAGAACATGCAAACTCCACACACCCAAGGTGGAGGCGGGAATCAAACCCCGACCCTGGAGGTGTGAGGCGAACGTGCTAACCACTAAGCCACCGTGCCCCTTTAATTTTAAGTTGATATTTTTTTATTCAAATATTCATCAACATGGTGTCTGTACACTCAGCTCAAACAGAGCAGATAAGCTTCACCTTACATGCAAATTCCATCATCAATGCTATCGTGCTTGTCGTTTCATACCAATGATTCTGGAGTTGACTGTATGGATATGTACTTGTAATTATACATTATTCATTTGGTTACAATTTTTGATGCTTAGTTTTGAAAGGAGCCAAATATTAGAATCTTTGGATGATTTTGATTCATCAGTTTTGTCTCCAGGTCTATTTATTAAGGTGTAATTAGGCAATCATCAGCTCTTATTATTACAGTCCTGTGGCTAAGATTCATGCTAAAGGAGACCTGTTATAGTCTATAAGTCATTATTATTAGTCATATACCACTGTTTTTGTTCTTTGGATAATTAATAGACTGCACTGTCCCTTATGCACAAGATGCTAATCTTCAAAGTGAATCAAGAAATCCAATTTTGTCTTGCTTTGTGTCATGAACCTTTGTTTCGATATGAAGCTTTTTATATGATAGTGCTTCAATTACACGAATAATTATCAAGTGCAAGAACAACAGCATGTTCATACAATACAAGTAAACAGTCAAATTAATAAGTTTATTGCTAACAGCAAGCACGTCTGTACCGAACACTGGTTAGATTTAAAAAAAAAAAGGTTTTGATTAAATTTATTGTTCTTGTCAACAACTACTGGTCCTTGACAATGAGAGATTCTGATGGAATGAACACAAAAACGTACATAGCTTTTTCAAAAGGAAAATAAAAAGATCCTATGCTGAGATCCTACGCAATCCAAGATAACTAAAATAGTGTTGCTAAAAAATAGTGTTGCAAAAAAAATGCAATTTATTTAATAAACTAGCTTTCCTTCCTTAATTCTTTGTTTTTCGTTCTGTCCACTGTCAAAAGCAGCAAAAATGGGCATGTGAGCATCAGAACTGGACCAAGGAGCAATGTAAGAAGGTGGCCTGGTCTGAATCACGTTTTCTTTTACATCACATGGATGGCCAGGTGCATGTGTGTCGCTCACCTGGGGAACACATGGCATCAGGATGCACTATGACAAGAAGAAAGCCCACGGAGACAGTGTGAATCTTTGGGCAATGTTCTGCTTGGAAACCTTGGATCCTGCCATCCATGTGGATGTTACTTTGACATGTACCAACTTCCTGAGCATTGCTGCAGACCATGTACACACCTTTTAATGGAAACGGTATTCCATGATAGCTGTGGCCTTTTTCAGCAGGATAATGTGCCATACCACAAATCTAAAATGGTTCAGATCCCCAGATCTCAATCAAATCAAGCATCTGTGAGATGCTCTACAAGCACCTGTTTTCATCTCCTCTTGCTTCGGTTACTCAAATTAGCACACAGAAAGAGTCTAAGCCTTGCTCATATTTAAGGTTTGGATGGCTGGGACATTTCTTTTCTCTCACTCTCTCACACACTTTCTCTCTCTGTAGATGACTACATGCTACCGCTAGTCGAGAGAATCCTGATGCTGGCAGCAAGATCAAACGGATGCTTTTGGAGGGTGAGAAATGTTGCCAGGAAATTATGAAAATGATTGGCGAACCTGAGCTCCTGCATGCCAGGGTATGTGCGTGCACACACACACACACACACACACATTTTTAGCATTTAGCAGACACTCTTATCCAGAGTGACTTACATTTTTTATTTCAGTTTATACAACTGAGCAATTGAGGGTTAAGGGCCTTGCTCAGGGGCCAGGCAGTGGCAGTTTGGTGGACCTGGGAGTCAAACTCATGACCTTCCAACATACCAAGAGTTTCATATCTGACTCATAAATATCTCTGACTGTAAAATGATTAATTTTTTTTCCCTTTTGGAAACTAACCCCACCCACTAAGCCCTCATATCTCATCTAGGTTTAAAAAGGAGAGGAGAGGAGAGAAGAGGAAAAAAGAAAGAAAGAAAGAACAACGCAAGGCTAGCATTTCATTTAAAAAGCAGTTTTTAATCATTGATGCCATTTCTGACTCAGTAACATGATTAAAACATTATTATTACAGTCACCACACAGTGAGAAATGACAAAAGATGAGACCTTTTATTATTCTTCAAAAACTTGACATATCTCTGGATAAACACACGTCTGTTCTTAACTTTAAACAGTCACCACAGAGAACAGAGTAGAAAAGGAACAGAAGAACGTAGGCTGAAGATTCATTCAGTGCTCCATAGCATCATCAGCATCATCCTCATCCTCACTGCTCTGAATGAAGTCATCTCCAATGTCATCGACAGAAGGTCCGGCTTCATCCGCATCATCTTCAGCGACCAGTTCTCCTCCAAGTTCACCTAACAGCTGCTCAGTGTGCTCCGACATGGGCACGTCGTCACAACGTAGCTTTATGTAGAGCTGGAACACACACAAAGAGATGGGTAAAGAGACTAAGAATATATCGGTGACAACATAAAGGAAAAATCACAGTGACGGACCATCACCAGGTATCAGAACAGCTTTCAAGCTTAGATTCTCAAAGGTTCAGGAACTCTACTGGACGCATGTTCTAACAAAAGATATTCCCTTCATTTATTATTATTATTGTTTTTACGTCACCAAAATCCAGACGTTCCCATCTCCCAAGGTTCAACCCAGATGGTTCAAACCGTACTAATACTCAATATGTTGGTTTTTCAGCTGCTAAAAATACGACTGGATTAAGACCTGGTCACTGCCGAGGCTGTAGCATTTGCTTTACGTCTTCAGCAAAGCTTTAATGAGTTCACAAGCTGTCATGTTCTCACGGGGAAACATCAGAGACTGACCCAAATGCAGGATATGATTTTACACCTTTATTCACATAAGATGCAAGCAAATAACATTACATAGCAGAATAAACACACAAAAAACACACAACGGGAAATAAAAGAGAAAATTCCTTTCCTACAGACACTTTACATAAACTGTTGAGTAGAGTGTTTTGTGCTGATGTGGTAAAGAAACGTTTTATTATTTTGTTAAACGTTTTTCTTGACATAATAAAGAACTACAACAATAATTATGAGGTGACAGAGTAGGACAGTCATCACCGAAAGCAAATATGTGTGTGTGTGTGTGTATATATATATATATATATATATATATATATATATATATATATATATATATATATATATATATATATATACACACGTATATGTATACGTATATATACATATACGTGTATATATATATATATATATATATATATATATATATATATATATATATATATATATATATATGTATATATATATATATATATATATATATATATATATATATATATATATATATATGTATATATATATATATATATATATATATACACACACACATATATATATATATATATATATATATATATATATATACACGTATATGTATACGTATATATACATATACGTATATATATATATTACATAAAGACAAATAAAAAACTGATGCACAGCAAGACTGGCTAAAAAGAGTTATGACCAATTAGCCTTTAAGATCAAACGCATGATTCATACACTCTCGTGATGAATGGGAGTGCCACACTGCAGAGTAATAAAACCAGCATAAACACACTCTTGGCCAATCAATCATTAGAAACTGCAGACAGTGAAGCAAAAGTAGCAGCATCTCTCATTACCAAGATTAAGTAATGGATAAGGATTTGAGTCAGCCCAAGTGGAGCTACTCTGAACACCCAGGTCATCACTCATACTCACACACACAATCGGACACACACCTGGAATAGTCACCTGTTCAGGAGTAGAACCACACATAGTCTTCTGTTCTAGCTCATCTGCCTGAGAACATGGGTGTTTTGAGATAACTTTCTGCTCACCACTGTTCTATACAGTGCTTACGTGAGTTACTGTGACCTTCTTACTGACCTCTATTATGATCTCTTAAGACATTATTAACTCTCATTAACAAAGCATTTCCACATACACCACTTCTGCTAAATAAAGGTATTTGCACCATTCTGTGTAAATTCTAGAGGCGGTTGTGTGTGAAAATTGCAAAAGAGTTTCTTCAGACCATCTGGCAACAACCATCTCATTATGGTCAACGTCACTGAGATCTCATTCTTACTCCATTCTGTTTCATGAGCACAATACAGTGAAGCTTTTAATCCTTGCGCCTGGCGGATTTCCATACAAATTTTAAATTCTTATGTATTAATGTTATTACTGACTGTCCAAAAGGGCTCCACACACACACACACACACACACACACACACACTCATGCGCACTTGCATGTGTGCACACGCACACACACGCACATACACTAACGCTTGCGCACAAACGCATGCACACACACGCATACAAATGCACATACACACGCGTGCACACACACTAATGCACACACAAGCATACACCAGCACATATGTACACACATGCACACACATGCATACAAACACACTCAATCATGCACATACACACACACACACACACACTCATGCACACACAAGCACATACGTACACACGTGCACATACACATGCATACAAACACACTCAATCATGCACATACACACACGCACACACACACTCATGCACACACAAGCACATACACACATGCGCACACACACACGCGTACAAACACACTCAATCATGCACAAACACACGCACACACAAATACACACACACACAAACACTCATGCACACACAAACACATACACACATGCACACACATATACACGCATACAAACACATTCAATCATGCACAAACACACGCACACACACACACAAACCTTTGGACAAAGGAAATTTCAGAGCTCATAAAGCCTCACACTGTGCATTTCCATATAATTATCCACACCGACAAAAAAGCCTACACGTAAACACACTTAAGAAATTTCAAATAGAATGTGTTTATATGTCATTTGGCATGATTAAAAGGTTTGGCTGACTTCAAAAAGCTTTTATCACACCTTGCATTAAACTGAACATGGAGGTTAATAGAAAACACAAAGTAACATTTAGTGACATTTAGCGGTAAATGAATAAGCAGAGAGAGCGAGAGAAAGAGCAAGAGAGAGAGAAAGAAAGAGGGATTAACACAGAGCCAGAGCCAATATAATTCATCTACCTAAGATCACAGAAAAAAAAATTCATAAATCAGCGTGTAGCAAATATTTATGTAACGTTAGCAGCCTGAAGCAAACTGTTGGAAATAAATGCAAAATATCTCATTTAGAGCTGCTGCTCATTTTTTAGCCAGTTTTATGGTTCTGTAGTTCCACGCTAGCCCCTTAAATTTCTATAGAGCGTGAGACGGAGTGTTTACGAGAAAATGACTCCTGCAAAATATCTTGTTTTGTTAAAACTCTGGCTTTAGAGTACACACAGAAAAGAGATTTATAGGCTGTATTTGTCCCCGCAAGGATAGGAATATCGATCAGGCTCAGATCATTTAATTGGTCCCTATGAGGAAAACTGCATGCATTTACTTAAAATAAATAAATAAATAAATAAATAAATAAATAAATAAAGACAAAAAAAAAAAGACAAAAAATGTTTCTTGTTGCTTACAGGGGTTATTGTTAGATTTAGGTGTAGGTATAAGGCTAATTAGCATTAATAGTTATGTCAATAAAAGGTCCTCACTAGGATAGTAAGACAAATATGTGGCACCGTCTGCTGTCCCTGTTCAGCCCAGATTTCTAGTGCGGACAAAAAAAATCTTCCCTTACTAATGCAGGTGTGTATGAAATGCTATAGCGGTGATACCTTACTGTGTCCGGTTGAGTAATGGGTGTCGTTGTATGGCTTTGCGAACCCTAATTCACTCTGACAGGAGAAGGTTGGTGAAAGGGTTGACCTTGGTTTCGAAATAAGTCGACTGAATACAAGAACAGTAATGCATTAAAACAAACAAACATAATCCTCAAACCTAAATTCTTATGTTTGTCATTCTTGGAATTTTTTTTTATTTATTTACATTTACAGCATTTGGCAGACGCCCTTATCCAGAGCGACTTACATTACCTCTTTTTTTTTTTTATACAGCTGAGCAATTGAGGGTTAAGGGCCTTGCTCAAGGGCCCAACAGTGGCAGCTTGGTGGACCTGGGATCGAACTCACAACCTTACGCTTGGTAAAGCAACACATTAACCGCTAGACTACCACACGCACATTTATAATTTATCATTATCTGTGGGTTGATATTTTATACCTTTTCTAAATGAAAGTCATATGAATTGATTATATAAGCTAGACAGACAGAGAGGTTGGCACACGGGTATATGATGCTGTCAAGTACACAGAGATAATGAAGCTTTGTTTATCTATATCCATTCTATCAAAGTGCACACACACGGCTGTATCTCTATATGCGTCCTGCAATATTTGTTTTGTTAATATTCTATATCTCTGTAATGCCGAATAATGTACATAAAGGCGTTAGAACCCGAGTGAGAGATGGAAGAAGTGTTTTTAAGATAAAAGCGAAAGAGTTTTTAAAGAAAACGCCATTAAATGACATACTGCCTCAGCGGTGCAAACATTGTTATTAGTAATGAGCCTGAAAAAACATTATTTTCGCATGGTTTTGATTTAATGTTTAGCCGGTTCTTTTGCACTACAGTACTTGTATATATCTGCATATCTGAAGCATTACTGCATCTTTGATACTGTTTACTGTGCTGGGCTTTATGGAAGAGTGGGATTTATGTCATTAGTGGAAAGTAAAAAAAAAAATAGAAAAATGAAATGTCTGGAGACTCTTTGAGGGTGGAAAATATTTCCCAAGTCTGATGACACACATCTAGAAATTTTAGACCTTTACACAAAGCAGGATGTTTGTCAGAATCCCATCGATGCTAGTTTCAGGCAGCACTATCCGCACTGTGAAGCATGGTGGTGGCTGACTGGGTGGCTACACTTGACTGGGAAACACTAACAAACTTATCATTTGTTAATGATAATGTCTAGATCCAGGTTGTAATAAAACACACGCACACCTCTCTCTTTGTATTCTTTACATCAACAGCAGACAGATACACTAATAATACTTCTAATAACTTTACCAGGGTTGAAATTAATCTCAACAGTTTGAGAAGCACAGGTTGAACAAATCACTGCTGTTTTTAGAAATCTTCTCGTGTAGATGCGGCATGCCACATTGTATACTTGAAGCAACACGACACTAATAAATACATTTCTAGCATAATGTTAGCAATTCTACTAATTACCTTTACAATAACCTACTAATATCTGACACTATTAAACACGGGAAAAAAACGACTTTTTTGCTGTGGCATTTTTCTGCCTCTTTTCTCTTCTCTCTCTTGCCGAGATCAATCAGATTATGATCAGTGACTTGTCCCTGACTTGTCTCCTTCTTAAATCACCATCTCTAAGCTTTTATCTCTGACTCTCAGCACCATTCTTTATCTCATGCTCTCTATCCTCTTCTGATGGACTACTTGGCAGGAGATGCTTGATCTGAAACTAACCTTAACGTCCACACAGCGTGTACAAATGTGCACACATACACTATCTCCCCCTCAAATCTATGCTGATAACATGGATTAATCCTCTTTTCCTGCCCTTTCTTTCTTTTACAAATGTGTGTGTGTGTGTGTGTGTGTGTGTGTGTGTATACACACTTAAACCTTGCACTAAGAGTACCTCTTGGTGATGCACAGAAAATTCTATTTAACTGAAATTCAAAAAACAATTAAGACTAAGATCACAATAATGATATTCAATAAATGTAATCATCATCATCATCATCATCATTTATGTAATGATTTCAGTCACTGAACATGAACAAGGGAAATGCTTAATTTAAAGGACTAACATAATTATTTGGTTAAAATTCAAACGAAAAAAAAAACAACATACACATACAAACTTTAAATAGGAATAGCTGTAAACCTCCGTATTTATGCAGTTATCCAATCAGCCAATCACATGGCAGCACAGCAAAGCAGATAATTATACAGATTCAGAATTGGGGGGAAATGTGAGGTCGATGACTTCAACCCTAATCCCATAGCGCACACACACACGCAGATCACTGACCTTGATGTGTCTGTTTGAACAAAGTTCACAGGAGTTTACAATGCACAAACACAGCCTTCATGCTCACTTTCAACCTGCACATTTATGCCACATTTCACAACAGTTATGTCTGCAAATTTCTCAGTTTGCCCAGAAAGCAAACGAGATACGGAGACGGAGAAAAAGAGACTTCAAAGTCGGTGTCGAGCAGGAGGCAGAAAGTCAATGGGCAAATAGCAACTGAAGCTGAATCTGAACTGCGCCTGGAGCCACAGACTGTGACGAAGAAAAGAAGAGTGCTGAAAGTAAAATGTGGGAACAGGAAGAGAAAGTACAAAGGCAAGGTGAGAGAGAAAGAATCTGTAGGGGTGAAAAGAGAAAGATAGCAAAAAGACAGTGTGTGTGTGTGTGTGTGTGTGTGTGTGTGTGTGTGTGTGTGTGTGTGAGTGAGTGAGTGAGTGAGTGAGAGAGAGGGGGGGAGCAGAGAGAGAGGGGGAGCAGAGAAAGAGACAGAGGGGGACAGAGAAAGAGAGACAGACAGAGAGAGAGGGGGAGAAGAGAGAGATGGGGGGGGCAGAGAAAGAGAGACAGACAGACAGAGAGAGGGGGAGCAGAGAGAGGGGGGGCAGAGAGAGGGGAGGGCAGAGAGAGGGGGGCAGAGAGAGGGGGAGCAGAGAGATAGACAGAGAGAGGGGGGAACAGAGAGAGGGGGGAGCAGAGAGATAGACAGAGAGAGGGGGGAGGGACAGAGAAAGAGAGACAGTGAGAGAGGGGGAGCAAAGAGATAGACAGAGGGGGGGGGCAGAGAAAGAGAGACAGACAGGGGGGGGAGCAGAGAGATAGACAGAGAGAGGGGGGGGGGACAGAGAAAGAGAGACAGACAGAGAGAGAGGGGGGAGCAAGAGATAGACAGAGAGAGGGGGGGGCAAGAGATAGAGGGGGGCAGAGAGAGGGGGGGAGCAGAGAGATAGACAGAGAGAGGGGGGGGACAGAGAAAGAGAGACAGAGAGTGGGAGCAGAGAGATAGGCAGAGAGAGAGAGGGGATGAGGGACAGAGAAAGAGAGACAGACAGAGGGGGGAGCAGAGAGATAGACAGAGAGGGGGGGGGCAGAGAAAGAGAGACAGACAGAGAGAGAGGGGGAGCAGAGAGATAGACAGAGAGAGAGGGGGGGACAGAGAAAGAGGGGGAGCAGAGAGAGAGAGAGAGATGAATTATTTTAATTGTTTTATTCTAATTATAAACTTTAAGTTCTATATCTAATTAATTACTTCTTAATACTAATGTTATCGTTATCATTACTGTTGTTCCTTTTCTTTTTATCTTGTTCTCTCTTAATGTTTATTAATCCTTACATCAATACTTTAATCACCTGCTTTAGCAACACTGTAAGCACGACAGTCATGTGAATAAAGCTCACTGAATAGCATTGAGAATAAACTAGAGATGACGGGATCCAGTGTTGTACAGATTAAACAGGAAAGGAATTAATTCTCCTTATTACTTTATACACCATCAAAGGACAAACACACCTATACCACATTCATACAGAATCAAGTGCCATTGCACAAAACGTACACATAAACGATTACAGCTATACTGTTTACCAGGAGCTTAATCACTGCCATGAATGTGAAAAATAGGAATGTAAAACATATCTGCTAAAATTCTTCATGAAATACATACTGTAGGATAAACACTGCTAATTCATCTATTTATCCCTCCATCTATTTTCTGTACCATTTCATCCTACACTGGGAACCTGGAGCTTCTCGCTAGGGCCTCAAGGGTGTAACGTGGTATTGTACACGCTCAACAGGGTGCCAGTCCATCACAGGGTACAATCACACACACTCCTACACACACTACAAACAATTTAGAGATGCCAGTCAGGACATGTCTTTAAGCTGGGGGAGTAAACCGGAGTCCCTGAACGAATTATACTGCTTGCCATTAACACTCTTGCCATTAAATTCATATAAATATTATTTAATGAACAGATATTCTTTATAGGCCTTAAAATGAATGATGATTAATAAAAGAGTGAACATTCTGAATATAAAAATAAACATACTTTATACAGCACCAGTCAAACGTTCAGGTTGGACTTTGGACTTTCTTAATGTTTACAATGCACCATGTGGAATTAATGCCCTTATACAGTGAAAGCACTGTAAATAGGACAGAGTGGGATGTGGTGGCCTAGTGGTTAAAGTGTTGGACTAATAATCAGGTCGTCATGAGTTCGAATCCCAGGTCCGCCAAGCTGCCACTGCTGGGCCTCTGAACAAGGCCCTTAATTGCTCAAATTTATAATTCGAAATAAAAATGCAAGTCACTCTGTATAAGGGTGTCTGCTAAACACCAGAACTGTAAATAAAAGAGAAAATTAAAACAAACAAAATCTATTTTGAATGCCATTTCTGAGGAAGGCTTTTCTTATCGTTCCCAAATAAACCCAAAAGAAATTGACAGAGCATGAGGTTGTCAGGGGGAAAATGTGTACTTAAGTAAAAACTAATTAAAAAGATAGATTAGCCTTTATTTTTATACAGTTCTCTTTATTTTTTATTGTCTTAAAGTCATTTGGGGAAATGCTTATAACTGAAATTTGTTTCTAAGGTAAATTTTCATTTTCAGAAATTCATGTTTTTAATTATTTCATAGCTTCCCTCAGTAAGGAAGAGACTGAGCACTATATTGAAATAAAAGAATATTATTTTAAGACACATAGACCTACATGTTTTTGGTCAAATCTAAAAGAAAAAAATGATTTTTTTTTTCTCCATGTTTTCTTTTTGCCTTCTTTGTGTTTGAGAGTTAAAAATGCCTTTGTTTGGCTCTGGCTTTTTTTTTATTCTTTTTTTTTTCCTTGCACATGATATCAGTAACAACTTTTTTAGAACTTGCTTTCAGTATATAAAGATTTGCAACAAATGATGTATTGAGTACGGAAGCGTATTGCATTCACTTGAGGAAAAAAAATCTACTCTGTTTTTCTGAATTAATGAGTTAATTATCTCAGAATTAGTGCGCAAAGTTGACGCACTAATAACAATACCATTTATATTACTTAAAGACAGCATTATCTCCCAATGTCTCAAACCCAAAGTAAAATAAAACCGGATTAAACTTGAAAGGCAGGACATGTTTACTTCCATGCAATCCACCTAAAATAGAGCTCCTGGCAGGATTTTGAGGGATCTCATTAATCCAGAAAAACAGAACAATTACATTTTTTTTTTTATGAAAAATGATCTCATAATTCTGAGATAATTAACTCATTAATTCATAAAAACAGAGTGAGAAAAATGTTTTTCAAAAAAAAATTATCTCATAATTTTGAGATAATTAAGTCGTTAATTCAGAAAAACAGAGCAAAAAAATTTTTATTCATGAAAAATGATCTCATAATTCTGAGATAATTAACTCGTTAATTCAGAAAAACAGAGTAGATTTTTTTCCTCAAGTGAATGCAATACGCTTCCGGAATTGAGAAATCAATTCATTTTTTTTCTTGTAGAGATTAAACCTCTTATTTTTGAGCTGAATTATCGTTTTTTTTGGGTTTAAACAAAAACATGAATAAAATATCCCACGTTAACAGTAACTATAGATGGCTAAAAAGCATTAAAGGTAACCGTGACGCAAAAGTCTCTTCGATTAATAAAGGAAACTCTGTAATTGGTGACTAAATGCTGTGGTCATAGAAAATATTGAGCAGAAACAACTTAAGTGATGAATATACTATGTGTTTGCCGGGTTTCACCGTGTCTTGTTTTTGGTCAAATTATTTAATAAACACTTGCTTACTTCACAAAGACTTTTGGCATTTGGTCTTCTGTTTGTAAACCTGTTTGAGGGTGATGAGTTCAAGTCAATTCTAGCGTGGGCTGCTGGATGATTAACAATGTTCTGGCCCAGTTTATCAGGGTTGTTCTATTTTTTCTTCCAGAGGAGTCATGGGTCACTTAGAAAGGCTGTGTAGAAAGGAGTCTAGTCGAATGTACTGATAAAGATGGACAGAGAGACTCTGTGTATGTGCCAATGATTCATCTTGCATGGCTCAAGGATAAATATGTAGCAAATCCTCCTTGAAAAAGACAGACGGGTCAGGACAGGACAAGAGTGACTGCGAAGGAAAGCATGACCGATCATATAGGCAGACGGAGTGATGGAGTCAGAGAGACATAGAGGCAAAAAAAAACAAAAAAAAAAACGAGGAAATTTGGAAGAAAAAAAAAACTACATATAGTGTCTTCAGAGGAAGTTTGACACGAATAACATCAAAAAGCCATTTCAGAAGTCGGATAGACAGAAGACGATAAAAAAGTAAACTAGTCATCCCAAGGCTAAGGAGTGTGTGCTTGTGTGTAAGCAGAAAAGAAAATCCTGTATCGGCTAAATAAAAAATAAATCTGATGATCTCAGATATTGTTTGAATTCGCAAGTCGTTACCTTTTTTGCTTTGGTAAGGTTGATCCTGGCTGATTTTTTCAAGCTTTCGGAGTCTTCTGCAGCACCGGGCTTGTCCAGTTGGAGATAATACAACCATCCTAATAAATACCACACCTGAAGAATAAAAACACATAAAATAAAAAAAAAGCAGTTATGATACAACAAATAAGGTTTATAACTTGAAATAATCCTACTCTTTAATGAGTGTTCTCATAACATCATGACGTATGTAAATTCAATTCAATTTTATTTGTATGGCGCTTTTAACAATTGACATTGTCTCAATGCAGCTTTACAGAACTTATTAAACCATATATCCATCGATCACTATCAATTAAACCATTGATGCCGTAATGAAAGTCATAATTTAAAAGATTTTCTTATATTAATTAGCAGTGACAGTTTTTAAATTTTGGAACTGGGTTGGTTTTATTGATCATTAGATAAGTTTTGGCCAATGGGATTATATATTTGCCACACAAACCTCTAAACTCTGTTAACTTTCTATTCTATAATATAGTAAGCTGTAAGATTCCTTTCTAATTAAATCGTACTGTTTTTTTTAAATAGTTCTTACATTATATTTGGTTAAATTATTAGACAATGCACTATAAAAACCGATGATCCTTTTGGCTCCGCGTGCAGTGATAAGATTTGCGAGTCAGAATTTTTTTGAAGACGATGTGACGGGACATGGAGAATAGCTAAAAGATTATGAAACCTCTAAATATGATAGAAAGTATGAAAGCTGAGAATGTAAAAGTAGTGCTGATTTAAGACTGATGTCTGTCAGTGGTGGTATATAATAGGAAAGCCAGACACTGATTTTATTACTTGTATATATATTACAAGCACATAGTGATCCACAGAACAAGATCAATCACTCGGCCTGGGAGAGAACTTCGTCTGACAAGAACACTAACTCATTTGTGCAACATAACCGGTGTTCGGGGGGGGTGGGGGTGGATTAGGGGGTGGTGGTGGTGAGGGGAGGGTTGTTGAAGGGGGTGCTCGACAGACAAGTGACACTTGTACCAATTTAGTGCAGCAAGCAGTAAGTGAATCATCAACTTGCATTAAAACACACTAGGTGCAAACCTCTCAACATCCTCGTCATAGCCCTAGAGAAATATTTTCACACTCTGACTTATGTTTATGTTGCACTTATTCGATGAGATTTGACTAATGGCATACTTCCACTGCAGAAAAGAGAATTCTGGAAGAAAGAAGAGCTCCCAAATAGCACAATATTATAAATGTTGGACCTATAATTGGGATAAGTGCAGATGTGCCTGCTTGAAGGTACCGGACAATTCAATTGTGCAGTTTGTGATACATCGCACTACATTTGCACACACTACTCTAGAATACATCACAACAACGGTGCGGAGTCTGTACAACACCTGACAATGCAGTGAGGTAGTCTGGAAGATACCTCACAAAACAGCTGCACACTCTTTATGAGCTCAGTGTAATGAAACTTCAAAATGTCCACACATAATATACACTGATCAGCCATAGCATTAAAACCACTGAAAGGTGAAGGGAATAACATTGATTATCTCGTTACAAATAGCCCCTTTCAAGGGCTGGGATATATAGCAGCAAGTGAATAGTCAGTTCTCAAGGTAGATTTGTTTGGAACAGGAAAATTTGCTTACTGGGGAAAAGATGGCACCAGGATAAACTATTAGAGGAAGGCAGGGTGAAGCTCTAAGCAATGTTCTGGCTTGGGTCCTGGCATTCGTGTGAATGTTACTTTGACACCTTTACATTTAGAGCATTTGGCAAACGTCCTTATCAATCTTTTTTATACAACTGAGAAATTGAGGGTTAAGGGTTTGGCTCAAGGGCCCAGTAGTGGCAGCTTTTGCCCCCTTTCCACCAGAACGAACCGGGTGCCTTTTTCAGTTCTAGTCCTGGTTCGAAGTTGGTTCCACTGGCGAGCCTTCGAAGAACCGGTTTGCCTTTCCATGGAGAGCCAAGTCTTACGTCACTGTATACCAAAATACTGTATATACTGTATATCAAAATTATACAGCAACTTTTGCGCAGAGGCGGCAAACACAAACACAACATCAACAATGGTGTATGTTGCTTTACTGTTAATGCTCATGGCTTTGCGAACCTACATCGGCATCCAAATGCGAAGAATCCTGATTTAAAATGATTTAAAAATGGCACTAACGATGTTCTCTTTTGTCTTGTTGTTCACAATAACCCCGCCCGCAGCCCCTGACGCAAGCGGTTCTTAAGTCTAGACCAGCAATGTTGTGTTGCTACTTAAGAACCACTTTTCCTGGTTCAGAGCCGGTGCTTTGGGTGTCAAAAAAGAAAGAACTGATTTTAAATTAGGCTCTGGCTCTGAACCAACACTCAAAATACCTTGGTGGAAAAGGGGCAATGGTGGACCTGGGATTTCGCAACCTTCTGATCAGTAGTCCAACACCTTAACCACTGCGCTACCATATCAATACCACCACCCCCCAAACACTGTTGCAGACCATGTCCACCCCTTCATGGCAACAGTATAATAATATTCAGCAGCATATTGCATCCTGCCACACTGCAAAAAAAATGTGCAGGAATCATTTAAGATGTTGATTTGACCTCCAAATTCCACAGATCTCAATCTGATCAAGCATCTGTAGGGCAATCAAGTCTGATCCATGAAGACCGTACCTTACAATTTATAGGATTTATAGGACCCTTTGCTTACGTCTTGGTGCCAGATACTACAACAACACCTTCAAAGGTCTTCGTGAGTCCATGTCTCAATAGCTCAGAGCTATTTTTGGTGGCACAATGGGGGCACAATATTAGGCAGGTGGTTTTAATGTTATGGCTGAACAATGTATACGTCACATGCAGTTATGGACACACAATGTTGCCTCTTGTGATCTCCTGAACACAAGTCAGACAGAAAGATAATTAAATGATGGTCCTAAGTAGATATTCTGATATTTCTATCATATTGCGACGCTGCTTATATTAAACAACGTCCGATTCAATTTCCTTTTGACATTTGTACGTGACCTCCGACTGCTCAGTAGGAATTCATTAATCAGCATCGTTTGTCCTCTTGCACTCTGTGATTCACACACAATTTATCACCTGATTTACATCTGATTAAAAAATAGCAGCCACATCAAAATTCTCTCCAAGCTTCAGTTCCTATGGTTTAATAAGCTTTAAATTTGTTATTAAGGCTAGATTTCAGTATAAATGTTTCAGTGCAGAAACAGCAAGAAAACATTCATTCTTAAGATTTATTATAAATTCTTCAGCACTGAAAATCGGAAAACGTTTGTGACGCCTGTGAATAATCGACACGTTTGCCTGTGTCAGTGGGCAGGAAAGAGAAAATGCAAAATGCATTAAAAGTTCCATTTCCTTTACAGGAGCTGTGTTATTTTAGTGTAGCCTGTTATATGATGTGAATATGGTTCTGGCTTTCACTTGTGTAGGTGTGTTGATTATTCTCATTTCTAAGTTAAACCATCACACACACACATATACACACACACAGTTCCATCATACGTTATTTATCCATCCGTTATCATACACCATGCAAGATCACATCATGTGCAATACCATGGTATGTGCAGTATGTTCTTTGTTCCCTAGCACAATATACATATATTCATTTATATTTATTTCTCTTGTAATCTGAAGCAGACTCTGGAAAAGAATTATCGTATTCATGTAAACATTTTACATTTGTTTTCTGAAAGCGGTAGAGATCATAATCCGTAAAACTTTATGGAATGAACACTAAGGAACATCAGTAAACACTGGCTGTTATCCAGGCATTACTATTTGAATGAAACTTGGAAAATTTAAAACCAATTTTGTGAACATTTCAGATTATTAATACATCTAATTAAACTCACTCACCTGTACAACCTCATCGTCCTCCTCTAACAGACCCTCCAACACGTCTGTGGCCATCTGAGGAGAGAAATCAAATAAATTTTTTTTTTTTAAAGTTTACTCATGTCTGGTTTAAGCCCCCTGGTGGTCCAGCGACAGTATCCTGTGCTCTCATTGCCGCAGGCCGGGTTCGGTTCCCGGGCAGGGAGCTAACCCAGCCTCAGAAAAAGTTAACTCTTAGTGCCAGCCGCAAGCCTGGATAAGAATCGGAGGGTCGCATCAGGATGGGCATCCGGGATAAAACCTGCACCAAATCTAATACACGGACCACGTGATCTGCTGTGCTGACCCACAACAGGGAACAGTGGGGGAAAAAACCTTATATCTGGTTAAACCACAGTGCTCAATTCTCAGTTCTGATTGTCATTCTGATTGGATTCATTTTTTCTACAATGGCATGACTCAAGCAGTGGTTCTAGCTACACGGTAAGTCATAGGTTTATTGTTCCTGTAGTAAAACCTTTATTATATATCAGAGACTCCATATATATGTCAACATCAATACTTGAGGGAATGTTAATTCAGAATTTTTCAAAGGTGTCTCCAGTGTCAGTAATTTATAACAATATTGTATAATAGTACAATATTATAGTTTTATTTATAACTTTCTATAAATAAAAGAATCCTCACTAGGAACATTTTAATACTTTTAGGTAATTTTTAAATGGCATGTAAGTGTTTTGAAATTGCTTTATGTGCATTATTATTATTATTATTATTATTATTATTATTTGTATTATTATTAATAGATTGATATAGATTGATGCTTAATAGTAAGTGAAACATAGTGAACACGTATAGCACATTCCATTAATTGCTGATCACTGTCATCCACCCATCAATCCATACTCAGAACCACTGAACTTTGAACCAATCCCAGGCACAAGGAAACCCTGTATGAGGTGCTAACCCATAGCGCCACACACACACACACACACACACCCAGTCACACACTACAGACGATTTAGAATGACAACAACTTCGGACTAGGGGTGGAAACTGGAGTACACGGAGGAAACCCCCGAAGAGCAGAGAGAACAAGAACGTAAGATGGAGAGCACAATGGCCAAGAATCTACTAGATGACTCTAAACCCAAACAAATCTCCTTGTGAATATTGAAAGCAAGGATTTGATGTGATATTTGGCTCCAAAAGTAAGAAAAAAGTTGAAGTTGCTCAAACTACTGTATGCATCCCAAGTACAGCAATGGAGCAAAAACTTTACACCACCAACCATCTACTGAACAGAACGTAAGCATCCAACCAGAAATATAGGATGAATCCAAAATAGTTTGCTGGTAATTTTGTATTCGTCTTGCAACTCATCTTGGGAGCTATCTGCCCTGAAGTATCTCAAGTCTAACTTTATTCAATTCAATGACAAACCCGTCCAGTCTTAAGGTATTATGAACTTCTGTGAAGCTGCTTTATTACATACTTTGTGCATTGGGCATTAGCTACAGACAACCGTCTGACAACCGTAGCCTCTAGACTATTTAAAGAGAAAAAATAAACAGATCATGACTCTGTTATAAGGGATTTTATAACGCTAATTAAAAACCAGTCAGCAGCTGCTACCGCTTCTGTGTCTGAATTAATGTATGAATCTGTCATATGTCATTGTTTTCCCTGTTTTCTCTTTTGGCCGATTGGGTGTTTTTATTAAAGGCAGTTCATCTTTCAATCATTTACTGTCAATATGGATATAGTCTGGTTAAACCTGGCCTCCACAATCTCAAATTTCAGCCTTGTGATAAAAATGAAATAGTACTCATGAAATAACAAGACACCTTTTCTTAAACTGTCCAATTACTATTAAAGGTGGGGTGCACGTTGTTTGAGAAATGAGTCAGAAAACTGAGTTGGGCCGACAAACAAAACAAACGTGTAGCCAATGAGCATAAAGGGGCATGTCTTGTCAATATGCGGTGGAGAGAGTGTTCAGTGCACATGTCTGACATTAGCAGAAAGATTGAAACATTGACGTGGCGGATAAAAACGAAAAGTGAAAAAAGGCTTACGATAAGGCAAGAAGCAGGACCCGTGTTAATATAGGGACAGCTTTCCAGCGCTGGAGAGACCTGAACGTCTTCGGTGTGAAACAGAGCTAAATCTTTCATGGTACAACACACAGTACTACAAAAACACATTTATATTACCATAGTGTTACTCATTGAGTTCATTTATTGATAAAAATATACCCTCGGCCAGCTGCCCCAGCAGGTTCCGTCTGGGTTACGTATGCATGTGTGGGGCGGAGCTATCAAAACAGGGGTGACACCCATTTGGGTTAGGGGCGTGTTTGTTTTGGTGATTTCAAATGTCAACATTGGCTTTCAAACATCGTGCACCGCACCTTTAAATTCTCTTCCTGAAATCATGGGACTATACAAGTTTGTATGTGTAATTCATTTCCAATGTATTGGCTGAGGGGGGCACGGTGGCTTAGTGGTTAGCACGTTCGCCTCACACCTCCAGGGTCGGGGTTCGATTCCCGCCTCCACCTTGTGTGTGTGGAGTTTGCATGTTCTCCCTGTGCCTCGGGGGTTTCCTCCGGGTACTCCGGTTTCCTCCCCCGGTCCAAAGACATGCATGGTAGGTTGATTGGCATCTCTGGAAAATTGTCCCTAGTGTGTGATTGCGTGAGTGAATGAGAGTGTGTGTGTGCCCTGCGATGGGTTGGCACTCCGTCCAGGGTGTATCCTGCCTTGATGCCCAATGACGCCTGAGATAGGCACAGGCTCCCCGTGACCCGAGGTAGTTCGGATAAGCGGTAGAAGATGAATGAATGAATGTATTGGCTGTAAATTCCACATCTGTCCATGACCTAGCCATGATTCTCTCAACATTTCTAGAACAGTCTGCCAGTGAAGAAATAGTATCAGCCTCCCTCAGATGCTACTCCTACAAACTGTTGGCTGAACATCTGATGCATACGGCAAAAAAAAAAAAAAAAAAACTGGAAACACTTCATCTGGGTGGATTCTATGTGATTTCCAGGAGACGTGTGTGGTGCATTGTTTTTTTTTTTTTTAACAGTCTACCTGGAAACAAAGCCGTCATGATGCTCTACTTTCCTGTGGAAGAAGAAAGCTGTTGTGTTTACTATTGTGACAATGAACGCTTATGAGAATCAGTGGATCACGCTGGATTTCCCAAATTATGAAAGTTTACTGTATTTGCACAACTTTCACGACTGCACGCCCTTAAACATTTTGAACAAAAGAATATGTGATTGGTTGATTTAAATGTCAGTCAGACATCCTTTTGTCCTGGTCCTTGAGCTGCAATGTCCTTGACCTCCAACAAAAGCTGCTATGGAGTCCAGACCTTATGCTATCAGTCTGAAGGCTACGCAAGACTACTGAACAAATAGCTGCTTCTCTAAGCATTTAACAGGAACTGTACTTTATAAGCTGCCGAATAATGAGGGTGAAAGCCGTGTTATTGAATTTTAAATAAATTTAAAGCCATGAACTAGCACAGAAAAGGCGTTATTGTAGTTAATATAGTCATTAAGCAGAAAAGGAATTTACCGCCACTGAAACTCGCACTGAATTCATTTTAAAATTCAATTACGGATTTTTGACATCATTTCCCTTTTTCCTACTTTAGACGGAGTGCGTTTCGGATAAGTCACATCAGTATTCAGTGGTCATTATGAAAAATAGTACCGTGTGTTATTCAATCAAACTGCTTCGAGAAATGAATTAAGATGGCTCATTTAAAATGAGTTTTATGCACCCATAGAACATACAGCAAAAAAAGTGGTAGCCAACAGAGATTGGAATATTGATTATGTTCAGATTAATCTTACGGTGAATGTGTATTCCTGCACTTTTAGGATTAATCCACCTTCTGGTCAATGCAACAGAACATTTGCTTTAAAGTAGTTGATGGGCACATGCAGCGAGGATCTTTTTTTAATACCATTTTCAATTACAAGAAAAAGAGAAAAGTGTGAATCAGTGAGAAATGCAGGAAGAAAGAACAAGAGCAGGGAGCATCACTCAGTGGTTACATAATTTAGGGTACTGACCAGAAAACTTACGATCTTGCAGGGCGATAAAATTTGGTCTGGGTTTAATAACAACATATTTAATGTGACACTTTTGACAGATCCAATCTACCAGAACTGCAGTAGCACCCTCCCAGGTTTGTGCTGGTTTAAGTCAGTGTGTGTGTGTGTACTTGTTCACAGCCGTATAGAAATGCACAAGCTCATACATTCTGAATTTTACAGTTACAACATTAATCAAAGGCAACATTTCTAGATGGCTGCCACAGAGAGCTAGAAAAATCCTCAATTAAGCGTAGCCCTTGGAATTAGAAGCCAAAATAATGACTGCAGGGACTGAGTTTTATTCACACACTTTCTAAGGTGGCATTTCAGCTCCCTGTGCTGACACTCGAAAGATGTGGCTGATAAAAGTAGGACAAAAAAATAAATAAAAATAACGCAAGACAGCGTCAGGAAGCTGATCATAGGAGAAACGCAAATTGAAAGTCTAAATCTGTTTTAATGCCCTTTAAAAAATGTATGAGGTTACAGACTTAACACTCAATTTCTTTCAATATCACTAGAGTTGCTACAGTACTTCAAATAATGAATGCTGAAGAAAGAGCTGAGTTACTTGTGCGCAGCGTTCTCTTATCTACCGGATCAGAAGGTACTGATGAATATTCTACTGCGATAGCGTGGGCTGTCATTTAAACGAGTATTATCATTTCTATAGTAACAACTTAGGATTGTGAACATATAATCATTATAACTTAGATAGGACCATAAAACACATACAGCAGATTAGATGAAGCTAATGCTCTGAAAATATATTTAGTATGTATATCAAGTTATAGCAAACACGTCTTTTCATCCAGGAGGTTAAATCCACTTAATAGCATCAAAGGGGCAAGAATATTTTATATATAATAACAGCGAGTGGATGTGTAATGTAAATCACAATAGCACACTTTACAATGAGAGTAAAGGAGTGATGACAAGGTAACTTATACGTGTGTGACAAAATTGTTGGTACCCTTACATTAAAAAAAACCCCACAAAAGTCAGTGAAATAACTTGAAACTGACAAAATGAATAATAAATACAAATTTACTAAAAACTGACTAATGAAAATTAGACACTGCTCTTGAATTGTGGTCCAACAGAAGCATTAAATGAACAAACTAATGAAACTGTCCGAGACAGAAATGATGGTGTCACTAGAAATGATTTAAAATAATTTGACCATAGGGACATGTATATATAACAAGTGTGTAATTAACATCACAGATGTCATCGAACTTGTAATCAGTCACAATAAGCTAAGGGCTGCGTTGGACCACAATAAGCTAAGGGCTGAGTTGGACCACAATAAGCTAAGGGCTGCGTTGGACCACAATAAGCTAAGGGCTGAGTTTGACAACAATAAGCTAACTGCTGAGTTGGACCACAATAAGCTAAGGGCTGAGTTGGACCACAATAAGCTAAGGGCTGAGTTGGACAACAATAAGCTAAGGGCTGCGTTGGACCACAATAAGCTAAGGGCTGAGTTGGACCACAATAAGCTAAGGGCTGAGTTGTCTCAGAAGATTATAGACAAGCATGTTAAAGGTAAAGGCTATAAACAGGGTTCCTACAGGTTTCTTCAAGTTAAATTCAAGTCTTTTTAAGACCTTTTTCAGACCATTTATATAAAAAATTATTACCTATTTCACGTCCCTACCAGCAAATAAAAACAAAATCCTTGAACTTGTGTTCATTTATTTTTCAAATGTGGAATGGGTAAAAGATAAGCCAAGCATGTCTTCGAACTTGTAATCAGTCACAATAAGCTAAGGGCTGAGTTGGACCACAATAAGCTAAGGGCTGAGTTGGACCACAATAAGCTAAGGGCTGCGTTGGACCACAATAAGCTAAGGGCTGAGTTTGACAACAATAAGCTAACTGCTGAGTTGGACCACAATAAGCTAAGGGCTGAGTTGGACCACAATAAGCCAAGGGCTGCGTTGGACCACAATAAGCTAAGGGCTGCGTTGGACCACAATAAGCTAAGGGCTGAGTTGGACCACAATAAGCTAAGGGCTGAGTTGGACAACAATAAGCTAAGGGCTGCGTTGGACCACAATAAGCTAAGGGCTGAGTTGGACCACAATAAGCTAAGGGCTGAGTTGGACCACAATAAGCTAAGGGCTGAGTTGTCTCAGAAGATTATAGACAAGCATGTTAAAGGTAAAGGCTATAAACAGGGTTCCTACAGGTTTCTTCAAGTTAAATTCAAGTCTTTTTAAGACCTTTTTCAGACCATTTATATAAAAAATTATTACCTATTTCACGTCCCTACCAGCAAATAAAAACAAAATCCTTGAACTTGTGTTCATTTATTTTTCAAATGTGGAATGGGTAAAAGATAAGCCAAGCAGTGTGAAAAATAAAAACATTTCAGTAGGCCACAAGAAAGTTTGCCGAACAATGTTAAGTTGTTTTTTAACATGAGCTAGCTACTTATTCCATGCTGGGAATATGGGGAACTGAGAGACCCCTGAACAATAAACATCGAAAATCAGAACTCAACAATAAATTAAATTAAATTAAGAAACACAGTTGGTGTGGACCCAAAAGCTGTGTGCACATCCACTCTATTTGCGGCCATAGCTGGAGGGTAGTGTTAATTTCGTCACCTATTTTTAATTTAGTCTTAGTCTTTTGCCAAAGGTCCTTGTTAGTTTTAGTCATATTTAGTCATTCACATTTCTTTTTTGTTAGTCTTAGTTTTAGTCGACTAAAAGTCTCGTCATTTTAGTCTAGTTTTAGTCAAAAGAAAACTCAAGGTATCTTAGTCAAGTTTTAGTCGAATAAAAGTCTTTTAATTTTAGTCTAGTTTTAGTCAAAAGATTGACTATATATATATATATATATATATATATATATATATATATATATATATATATATATAAATATATAAAATGCAAGTTATACATGGTATTGCACACACCATTATTGATGATATTTGGAGCAATATTACATGTAATTGTTAAACTTGATTCCCTTGCATAATACATTTGTTTTAAGCCTTATTATTAATTTTGATTATGATGTGATTGTGACAGATGCGTGGGAAGAGGTTTCAGGTTGGGGGTGCTGAGTTTTTTCTGTCACCACTTTTGAATAAGAAACAACATCAAGGCTATAAAACTTGTCAAAACTCCGCGAATCACAAAAGTATCAGTGAGAAGTTGAGAACACTCGTTTAAACAGTGCATACACTCGAACTTGACTGCACATCACATTTTTTACTTTATTGATACTGCTTTTAATCGTAATGCAAAGACCGGTCATCGGGTCATAAGCTGTCATGTACAATAAAAGAGCCTGTGCAGCGACAGGAAATATAATTTAACACAAAAAGCCTGACTAGACCTACAGTAGGGTGGACTTGCGCTCAGGAGTTTTTTATTTATTTTAATTATTTATTTATTTGAGCGGCGTGTGGACGAATTCTTTCTACACACTCACTATTTTATTTCTTGATAACAGACCGCTGCGAACTATAACACACCATTGCCATGAAAAACAGAGCATTGCCATGGACACACAGGATTCTAACCGTTTCTAACCATTGTTTTCTTTAGCGGAAACAATACAATTATTTTTAAATCAATAAACTCCTTTTTAAATCATCATTTTGTGTCAAATTATCGATTTATTTGGTAGGTAGCAATGTAATAAGCGGGATCCGCTTCGCGGACCTGTAACTTGAGCAACAGCGCAAAGCTGCGAACTCGTTGTGAATATTTTAAAGGCGTAACAGCTGATGAAAAAGGAGAGACAATTGTAGACGAAAATGAAGAGAGATTTTATCTTAGTTTTTATTTTATACAAAACATTTTCGTCTCATCTTTTTTCGTCAACAATAATGCATGTTAATTTAGTCTTAGTCAGCATTTTTGGACAGTGGTGCAGTCTTGTCATCGTCTCGTCTTAGTCATAAAAAAAGGTTGTTGACGAACATATTTCGTCTCGTCTCGTCTGACGAAATTAACACTACTGGAGGGTCTGCAGCGCTAGCAGCAAGCTGGCTAACATTAGCTCCTGTTGCCACTTCAGGCACATTAGCAGATAGCTGGCTAACATTAGTTGGTTGAAACACGCAGGCGATGGAAGGAGTTTGTTTTTGTCCATTGAGAGCGTTTATGTGCTTGGACGACTTGGCATGAGACTCTAATTCCTTCATTCCCATTGTACCTAGCTGAATCCTTTTTTTTGCATATGGTGCAAAACGTTGTTGTCCACTGGTTTTAACCAATGACGAAAAGAGTTTTTATCCAGCCACGCTTCATTAAATTTACATTTCCCCATAACCTCAGAATGAAATTGGTAGCTAGCTAACGTAAAAACAAACTAAAAATATAACTGCATGCGTCAGTCAACCTTTCCTGTGGAATGCTGAGATTTTCATTGATTTCTCGCGCTTCTCCTTTGCTTGTTGTGTTGTGTTGTGTTATAGTCTATGGCTGTGGTGTCGTAGCGCGTGATCTTCCTTTACTGAAGGCATCGCGTGTTCGCAGTATTTTGTACGGTGACCCGGGGCTGCGTTGCGTTCTCAATTATTGGTTCCGCCACTCTTTTATACTACATCATTTAATCAAAATAATCGTGGTTGACAAATGAAACTTTTGAGGAAAATTACAATATGGAGAAGTTACATACAGCACAATTTTTAAGACCCAGACATCAAAATTCAAGACTTTTTAAAGACTTTTTAAGGTATTATTTCCAAATTAATAAATTCAATGCTTTTAAGACTTTTTAAGACCCCGCGGGAACCCTGTATAAAACCATCTTCATGTAGCCTGATGTTCCTGTGACTACGGTTGCTCATACAGAATTATTCAGAAGTTTAAGGTCCACGGGACTGTAGCCAATCTCTCTGGACGTGGCCGCAAGAGAGACGAGTGGTAACCAAAGAGCCCAGAAAAACTTCCAAAGAGATTAGCGACAAACTCAGATCGCACCATCCGTCGCTTTTTGAGCCAAAGTGAACTTATTGGAAGACAGAGGAGAACTTCACTGTTGAAAGCAAATCCAAAAAAAGTGAGACTGGAATTTGCCAAAATGCATATTGACAAGCCACAAAGCTTCTTGGAGATTGTCCTTTGAATAGATGAGACAAAACTGGAGCTATTTGGCAAGTAACATCAGCTCTATGTTGCTAAAATGAAGCAAAAAAAAAAAAAGAACGGAGGAGGCTTGGGTTATGTTCTGCAGCTGTTTTGCTGCATCTGGCACAGGGTGTCTTGAATCTGTGCAGGGTACAATGAAATATTGACTATCAAGGCATTCTGGAGCAAAATGTGTCAGAAAGCTTTGTCTCTGGGTCTCAAAACACACACCTAAAAACACCCAAGAATGACTAAGAACAAAACATTGGACTATTCTGAAGTGACCTTTCATGAGCCCATATCTGATCCCTATTGAACATCTGTGGAAAGAGGTGCAGCATTTAGTCAGGAGAAGACACCCTACTAACCTGAGACATCTGGAGCAGTTTGCTCATGCGGAGTGGGTCGAAATACCTGTGTACCGGTTCAGAAGTCTAATTGAGAGTTACGCTTTATTTAAGTGATTGCCACAAAAGGTTGTGCAACAAAATATTAAAATAAGGATATCGTAATTTCTGTCTAGGCCAGTTTCATTAGTTTGTTTTTTCAAAAGGAATGTCTGAACACCTATGAACACATTAATATTCAGAGAAGAGTTCTGTAATTAAGAGAGCTCATTATCTCCTTAAACAAGTGCCATTTCTTACACAACATTTGGGCACTGTGATATTCCAACATTTTGATTCTAAAAAAATGAATGATTCTAAAAAAAAAGTGCCAGAAATTTTTCACACATGAGAGTGATGCGAGGAGTAACAGCATGTGCTATAACATTACATAACAGTGTTGTTGATTGTTGCATGGTGGTGAATCTTCAAGGCCTCATTAGGACTGCACATCCTGGGAAGCTGATCCTGGGAATAATGTTCTTTTCTCTTCTCGGTGAATAAACTACCCAATTCCGATTTTCTCCATTTTTCATTTATGTGTTTTATTTTAACTGGCCCACATCTGAAAATCTCAAAATTTTATTGGTCATTCACCGTTTCTGGCCAGTGTCCTGAGTCATCAGAAAGAACGGCAAAGTTACTTCATTTTCTATGTTACTACATAATCGAGAATTAATAGCTGTGACTGTGAAATCTCAGGAGGACAAACTGTAGGAAAAAAACTTTCCTTCTCCTGAAATTTCTCGCTGTTGCAAAGAAATCGCTGAGCTTTGCCAAGCTCTACGTATTGAGCTTCTTTTCTTTCATTTCTTTTTTTTTTTTCTGAGCACCGCTGTTATATAAGCATTTTATGGTTGCATGCAGGTCTGATTAGCTAGCAATACAGAATCTGTTCAGGTACAAAAATAAATAAAAGAACCGCTCCCATTTATTCACTTTATTCAGCCATCTGCTTGAGTTAAGGTTCGGGCCATGCTGTTGCATTGGTGTGGTGGTAAAGACCACCACTGATGTTAGCATCTTATGGTGAAATAAAAGTGTTTTAAACAGAGAGGCTCAAAAATGTCTTAAAACTCAGAAAGGAGAGTGAATTTTAAACTATACACCTGCCACAAGAGAGAGGTTATATTCCAAATTGCACACTTAACATTCATATGGACCAAAATGACCCAGGCAATGAAAGAGCCCATTGGAAGTTTGTGTACTGTGTTTACTGTCTGACACCATTACACAGCCTCTGCATAGATAAATGACTTTTAGAGCACCATAGGAATCTTCAGACAGAATCTTCCTAGTGCATTGTGTGTTGTGTCATATTCACTATTGCCTTTAATCAAAAAGACTAGTATTTACCAATTGATTTTACTAAAGTAAAATCATTTCGAACAGTAGAGTAGAGTAGAGTAGAGTAGGAAAAAATAAAATAGTGTACAGCAGAGAAGAGTAGAGTTGAATAGAGACAAACAGAACAGAGTAGAGTAGAATACAGCAGGGTAGAGTTGAATAGAGAAGAATGGAGTGTGATAGAGTCAAACAAAACAGAGTAGAGTAAAATAGAGTAAAACGCAGTGAAGTAGAAAGTAGAGTAGAGTAGAGTAGAGTAGAGTAGGGTAGAGAAAAATAGAGGAAAATGGAGTAAAGAAGAGTAGAGTAGAGTAGAGTAGAGAAAAATAGAGGAAAATGGAGTAAAGAAGAGTAAAGTAGTGTCAACACAAGAGCAACAGGGATGACAGACGTACTAAGACTTAACAGTTCACAAAACATTAAAGTGCACATAACTCATACTGTACCATACAATATAGAAGAAAAATGAATACACTGTACATATTAATAACCCTTCAAGGTGTATATAGACTGAGTTCTGTATAGAGTAACTATATGGAAAATATTCCAGCTTGCCTGGTTTAAAAAACTGGGACCGTGCGTGTATAAGGATGTGCTGTTACACTGTGTACAGTACAAATATGTTGCGCAACATGCAGTGTAGTAGTTTTTGTATGCAAAATTTCCATACATATCCATAATTTCCAATATCCACCTCATTGTAGAGTCGATTACAGTGGGTAAGAATGATTTCATGTACATTAATCAGTTATAGCGAACCTGCCATAGTATACTGGAGAAGCTATTTTAGGTTATTACGCAGAATAACCTAAATTGATGCGGAATAAATGTTAATAAAAAGTTGAAAAAAAACAAGCAAAGAGTGTGTCAAACGACACTTGGATTAAAGCAAAAGTGCAATAAATGTGCAAAATAATAAATCTTTTTATCCCATCACACTATTTAAGGATATTTTTAAAATGCACTAATGCAGTTTGAGAAACTTCCTTTTTCTAGCTCAAAGACAGAGCTTAGACATACCATGTCTGTAGTATGCAGATCTATAACAGATGACACCACAATGATCAGGTTCATACCAAACAATGATGAGTTTCCCAAAAGGATGGTTATTCCTGACCTATTCACCTGCTGTCACCACAATCTGGCTCTGAATGTCAACTAACCTAAATTTTTCATTGTGCATCAGGACAATCAGTGGGGCTCATACTCCTGCCAGCATCGACGGCTCAGCTATGAAAATGGTCTCTAGATTTAGATCAGCTGTCAGAGACTTTATCTCAGTCCCTAAACACCAGCAGCATCCGTTGTTTTTGAGGAGATTTTGGCCAAACACAACAACCTTGATGGTTACTGGTGGACTATAAAAGGTAATATGAGCACAAATGACTAAACAACAGCGAGAACGACGTAAAAGAAATCACATTACCACAGCTATCACACAACTCCTGAAGATCTATTTAAGTAGATTCAAGATGAGAGCCCAGGCTATAATCATGGACTCCTCTCATCCAGCTAAAGCCCTGCTGGCCCTCTCCCTTGCTGCTAACACCTCAAACACCTCTACTGCATCACCGCACACACTTCCCAGGCACAGGAACAGCCTCTTACCTCAGGCTATAATGACTCTCAACAGCAGGCTTTAACAGACGCTGGCTTTCACTACCTTGAGCAATCCAATGGCAATAAACCCCTCATTTTACATATCAAGTCTTGTCCAAAAAAAAATAGAAAAAATAAAATAAATAAATAAATATAAATATAAATAAATATATATATATACACTGACTGACTGGTGATATGGCATCATCTAGTTGCAGATGAAATATTTTGAAACTAAGAAAGTACATTTAGAATAGAAAAGTCTAGAATTATCCCATACTGTATTAATGTTGCATTGTTCAAACAAAAACAGCTCTTGGTAATGGACTCAGACCTTGCTATAAAATCAGATACATTATTTGCTCTCATGCACACAGCTATTATTAAACCCAGCATTAGAGGTAAAAGCTCTTTATTCCTCCACCTCCTACTATTATCCAATTGCTGTACAATGCTTCATTTCCACCAGAGTTTAATCAAGAACCGCACGTCAAGGTGTCACTTAGGCCAGCAAAGCCAGTTGGCATAGCAACCACCAGTGTGGAAGCGCAAAGTACTTGGCGATGTCTGGCATAACTATATATTTTCATATTTTGATATTTAAAGTAAGAACCAGATATCTGGGAGTTGCTGCACTCAAGTGTTCAGGGTGATGCAAATAGAGGTGTGATGTATACTGGGAATTAAACCTTTGTATAAACCTTAAAGTAGTTACATCAGTGACATTATACTATGCTGGTCATCACAACACATCCACTTTGCTATAAGGGCTTTCAAACTAATTTTAGAGAATGGCTATAGCACAAGAGCATTAAAAAGGACAGGCACTGATGACAGGAAGCCTGGCATGTGGCCAGTGTTCCAATTCATCCCAAACATGTTCAGTGGGGTTCAGGTCAGTGGTCTATGCTGACCAGACCACTTCTTTCACAACAACGTTGGCAAACCATGATTTTATAAGCTTTGCTTTGTGCACAGGGGCACGGTCATACTGAAAGAGATTTTGACTAGGTCCCTTAGTTCTACCGAGCGGAAACCCTAACATTACAGCACACAAAGACATTCTAAGACATTTGCACATTCAGATACAATTTTTGCATTTCTAGCTTATAACTATTTTCATCTACGATCGTGGCCTGTGATTTGGCAGCTGGATTTTTTAATAGGGTTGCAACTTTTCTAGCTATACAGATAGATCTAGCTATACAGCACATATTTATGGTTACTATGTTGTGTTTTTCCTAGCAATCTTAAGTGCTTATTATTTTATTTACTTCCTTTACAATGTGATATAACAGTTACAGGATGTAGGAAAGGTCCATATTGACTGCTACCCCTGTGGAGAGATTTGTAATAAAACAATTGGCCTATGTAATTATGTCAATTAAACCAAGGTTACCACAACAGTTAGGCTCACTGTGGATTTAGGAATTTGCCCAGAGTGCTTCCTGGATCCTGATTGTACTGTTAGGGTAAATACTGGCTAAGAAGATTTAAATGTGGCTAAAAGTCTGCTGGTGCTGTAATCAAAGTATCACATTTTTGGCAACGTATTTAAAACTGGCATATATTAATATTGACGTCATGTGACAATTCAAAATGACATCATGTTTCAGAGCCTCTTATTAGTGGATTAGTGATTTGCATATCTGCAGGCTGACATTTAAGCAGGCCTATATAAATGCCAATTATATTAGCCTGAGCTAAGAGAAAGTGACGGTCGGAGGAATAGAGCCTCATTTGGGGTTTTGGCTCATCTAGAAGCAGATCAGATTCACTTTTGAAACTGTTATCCCACCATAACATTACACAAATTCTTTAAGCAGTTCCACACAAAGCATATTTCCCTAAGCTTCATGTCACCCCAGGTGATCTTCTACTTGGTTACCCTGTTGAACTGTTCCACACATAACAGCTTAAGGTTAATTAATGCCAAATAGAGAACAAAAATGAGAGAGAAAGAGGGAGGGTTGAGTGAAAGATTGATCAGGGAGCCTGTCATGCAGCTATAATTACGAACTCACTGGAGATCCTTATAAAATTTCAGGGGACAAACTTTTAATTGCAATTTCTTATTTTGGCCTGATTAATCCTGACTCATCTGCCTTTAATTACCCCCCACATTCAAACTCATATCTTTCAATCAATCAGGTATCTAATAACTATATGTCTCAAACATGTTAAACTAATCAAGACATCCTTTTAAAAAAGACAGAGTTTTAAAAGCATAAGAAAATGAAGCACTGACTTGAATTAAAATGTATATATTATATAATTTCTTCATCTATAATTAAGATGTGACGTCTAAAGCACACATACAACGTACGAACTAAAAAATAAATAGTGTGGAGTAATGCAAAAAAGACAAATCAATCTCATTTGATGTGTCAAATGACAATCTCTCCAGCAAAGCTCAAAAACATCTTAGCTTTATAGCTTGATTTTCATCTCATCAAGAAGTGATAAGAGCTCTAATCCTGTCTCTCCACACGGAGATGAATTTGCACTTTACTTTGGGTGGGTTGTAATCCCAAGAATATAATAAGATTAGACTCTAATTTGATGTTCTCTCTGTAGAAATTGAGTGTGAGGGGAAAAAAGCATTAGGAAAGGTTTTACTAGGCCAGTCTTCTTCCAGAACACGTACCGTTCACCAATACAAGGAAAGGTAACACAAAGAAGTCCTGTCGAGACTGGCAGATGTCAGTAAAAAAATAAATGCAATGTTTCAAGATGTTTTACATGTTTACAACCACTTCTCTCATATAAAAAAAAAGTGAAAATTGTTATATGCACGGCATACTGAAAAAAACGTATGAAATAATATATCTTGTACATCTTTCATAGCTTTACATGTTAGAGTAACACGCTGAGGATTTTTCCCTCCCACACAGGTTTATAAGCTAAACTTTAAAAAGTTGTAGTGCCAAAAGAAAAATCTAATCTAAAACCCGATGCTGATTTTTTCAAAAGAAAACATGAATACATCATTTAGTATGAATTCATAAGCACATTAAAAATATCACAAAAGCAATTCCAATGTTCAGTAATCTGCACAAAGGAACAACCTAGGAAATCCTAGCTGGAAAAGTATGTTGTTTATATCACCATGGTAACCATAATAAAGCAGTTGGGTGTTTAAATAGTATGTGATTTTGTCCTGTCAGTGGGGTACCACCATGCCCAGAGCACCATAGCAAGGGTAACAAAAGCCTAAACTTAAAAGCACCAATCACACATGGCTGGTGGATGCCAATTATCCATGGTGGGCCCAGAATAAATAAACTTGCTGACAAGAGATTGAGGGAAAATGAAGAACATGCCATTGTAAAGTCCAACTGAGAACTAACGCTGTGTCACACTGACAAAAGCCCTCTTCTTACTAAAGCTGCCTTAAAGTGACATTATGCACCACAGCATCTGTGCAAAATTGCACACTGAATAGGCCTGATAGTATGTTTCCTTTTGGCCTGAATTTCAGACCTGTGTGTTGGGACACATTGTCCTGACCCAAGTGCAGGGACAGATCCTCCTTACCTGAGTACTAGGATGGGTGACTTCACCTGAGTGCTGAGACAGGTTCTCCTGATCTGAATGTTGGACAGCTCTTACAGTTGATAGGGCCGGGAAGAATCACCCATCCCCAAGAGTTGGGAAACATCCTCACACCCAGAGTACTCAAGAGCTAAATGTTTAAACCCATTCTCCAGGCCCAAGTCTTGGGACATGTCCCCCAGACCCGAGTGTTGGGACAGGTCCCGCAGACCCGAGTGTTGGGACAGGTCCCGCAGACCCGAGTGTTGGGACAGGTCCCGCAGACCCGAGTGTAGGGAGAGGTCCCGCAGACCCGAGTGTTGGGACAGGTCCCGCAGACCCGAGTGTTGGAACAGGTCCCGCAGACCCGAGTGTTGGGACAGGTCCCGAAGACCCGAGTGTTGGGAGAGGTCCCATAGACCCGAGTGTTGGGAGAGGTCCCGTAGACCCGAGTGTTGGGAGAGGTCCCATAGACCCGAGTGTTGGGAGAGGTCCCGCAGACCTGAGTGTTGGGACAGGCCCCGCAGACCTGAGTGTTGGGACAGGCCCCGCAGACCCGAGTGTTGGGACAGGCCCCGAAGACCCGAGTGTTGGGACAGGTCCCGAAGACCCGAGTGTTGGGAGAGGTCCTGTAGACCCGAGTGTTGGGAGAGGTCCCGTAGACCCGAGAGTTGGGGCAGGTCCAGCAGAACTAAATGCTGGAACAGGTCCCGCAGACCCAAGTGTTGAGACCGGTCCCGCAGAACTAAATGTTGGGACAGGTCCCGCACAACTAAATGCTGGAACAGGTCCCACAGAACTAAATGCTGGAACAGGCCCAACAGTATGCTTTATTTGGATACCTCATGCATGCACTGCACGTTTTGCACTCGTTAACCATACCCATGGCTTAAGCATTATCTTCCACTGGTATGTACTTTGTGAATAATAAATACTGTAGAACAGGTTACATGGTTACAATTACATGCAGGTTGCAATTGTCCAACTCCACCTGTTCTTTCCAGCATATAACACATCTGCCATGTGATCAGTCCCAACTGTTCTAGACTGTTCTAGTATGATGCATTGTGAAGACGATGTGCTTAGAAATGAATTCACAAAAAGGTGAAACCCCAGATGGAAAACAGTTAACACACTCTAAAGGTAGTCTAATTTTCAACCGTCAAACTTGTGATGCTGCTCACACACACAAGCACACTTTAGCCTAATTAAAAATTGATCCGCTTAGCTTGATGTCTATTCTCTTATCTGTATGCTCTCTGCTCTCCAGCTTTCTTAATCTGACATTTTCTTAAAAGACTGCTCAATGCTCAGGCTCCAACAAAGGAAATGTAGACAGATTAGCTTAGATCAAAGGTGGCAGAGACATGATATCTCCCACACACACATGCACACATTCAGGATTAGTAAGACATAGTGATAAATGCATGTTGCATCCCTACATGTGGATTATCAGTAGATACTGATAAATACACAAACATGAACACATCAAGTGCCTTTTCCAAAAAAAATGTATGCATAGTCATGTACGCAATGAACAGATTAGTAAAGAGATTAACTAACTTACAAACGTAAACAGTAAAGTAAATACAGCAGTCATGGTGATAAATGCTACGTAGCTTCATTTACTAAAATCTATAGTGAATGTATTTTTGTTGTTAAAATTTTCCCAATAATAGATGATTGAATGAAAGAAAAATATTTATGTATAACATATATAACATGATGTTTCTGAACGGATTTGAAGATTTGAAAAGTGCTTTATCACGGGTATTGGGACAGATTTGACAGGAAATTTATACACAATCATATGCCAAATCGTACATGTCAAACATCATCATGTCCCAACTTCGGGCAGAAAAGACGTCCAGATACACAGTGGCAGAAAATGAGTAATAATGGGGAAAAGTGAGTAAAAAGATTGAAAGTGAGAGAGTTGCATTTCCCTTGGCAAGCAGTTAATGCTTTTATTTGTAGTTAGTTTGAATGTTCCATGATATATAATGGAACATTCATATAATGAATGTTCATATATTATATAATTCCTATAATGGAATTATTTATGGAATTTATATCTTTCCCCAGTTCTGAAGTGAACGTATAATAGCTTGCTAGTGACTAACCGTTTTGTATTTCAAACTTCATTAAACACATTAATTTTTGAATTTTTAAAAATGAAACAAGAAACAATTCTAATCAATGAATCAAGTCATGACATTTGATTTATACTCTCTGGTTCTTATGCATTTTTATGTGTTCAGATTGAACAAAAACACTGACAGGTGCAAAACTGAAATAAAATGCACCACAAACATTGCTATACATCTACATGGGGAAGTGTAAATAGGTAAAAATGGAAAATTCCAATAGGTCATGCTAATATTCCCTCAGATATGAAGCCAAAGGATATTTTATTTGCAAGGACATAGCACTCCTGGATTCAGAAACCGGAATGAATACACAAACGCAGCCCTCTTACTGTTTTGCTTTCCCGCCGCCGTTCCACCGGTTTCCATTTACCTTGATGTTTTGACTTATATACGCTTGTTTTGTCTGAACCTTTGGCTTCTCATAAATGTTACAAGGGCATAGCAATATATTCATTTAAATATGTCTGAACTCAGTAATATAGGATCAGACCTAAATTAGACTGTCTAAATCTGTTCTAAATCATATCACAGCAGTATTGAATTGAAGTATATCGAATCATTTGTGTCCATGTGTGTTGTTTTGTATCCTACAGTCTTAAAGAGCAAGACTCACACACATATTTCTTATTGTTATAGCGCTAACACAGTATGGATTGGGTCAATTATTTTTGCCATACATAGATCACAGATCTACATATATCTGGTAATAAAGTTATAAAAATACACACACTGGAAGGGAGCAGATGTGAAAGTTTTGTTGTATATACTGTAGTTATAGTGTTAATAGTTGTTAATGGGCTAGATCGAGTTCACTGGTGGTGTTCAGTAATCATTAGGGTCCAAATAATGAAAGTTGTTTATGAAAGTGACAAGGTACAAAAATATCAGTAATAGGTAGCTTGTAATAGGATTTTTCTGTGAGAGAGTGTGACATGTATACAGTATGTAAGAGCACACAAGCTGGACCTTTTCAGAATCTTTTCATATTTTTTCAAACTATTTTCTGCATATATTTTGCCCCTTTCCTACCTATTTGGAAGTAAATTCTGGCTTATGTAGATTCTATTTGTAAGTCAGGGACAATAAATAAAAATAAATAAATAATAAAATTAATTAAATAAATAAATAAATAGATAAATAAATAGATAGATAAATAAATAAATAAATAAATAAATAAATAAATAATTCATGTCATATTGTGTATGGTTGCGTGACCAAAAAAATTGGAATTTGAAAAAGGTTAGTTCCGAGATACAACATTCTCTCACCAGCATCTCTATTTTCCTCTTTCTATCCAAATTAATAAGACTGGAAGCAAAATCCTGAAAGGAATCCTGAAAGATCCTGTAAAATCCTGAAGGATCCTGGAAAGAAGATTCTCTCGCAAATGTACTAATCCTTACAAAGCACAGAAATGGGAAATCAATAAATCTTCACCAGACCTATAATGACATTATATAATGTTTTTCTTTGTTAAATAATAAGTTGTATAATAATCTGTTTATAAATTGTACAAGACTATGCAGAGAATTCATTCATTCCTTCATTCATTTTCTACTGCTTATCCGAACAACCTCGGGTCACGAGGAGCCTCAGGCGTCATCGGGCATCAAGGCAGGATACACCCTGGACGGAGTGCCAACCCATCGCAAGGCACACACACACACTCATTCACTCACGCAATCACACACTACAGACAATTTTCCAGAGATGCCAATCAACCTACCATGCATGTCTTTGGACCGGTGGAGGAAACCGGAGTACCCGGAGGAAACCCCCGAGGCACGGGGAGAATTGCACAGAAAATTACTCTACACCTTCTGATTTGAGAACACAACTGCACTGTGGTATAAATCTTTTTAATCCAAGGTGTTGTATTTTGAAATGGGCCATAATTATTACAGATGTTCTTTAGCAACATTATCTAACTGATATAAGTATAATAGATCCTGTAACAATAATTGCAAAGGCTACTGCCCTTCTACACAAAATCCTGCTTATGTAACTACTGAGCTATGAAGCAGTTCACACCGAGAGATAAAACTGCAGCTTAGTAAAGAATGAGTCTCCAGTAGAAATGTGACAGCAGCTGGGTTTTGCCCCAGTGACAAGTTTTCGTCTTGGCCTGGTGACAGGTTCGCTGTAGCGATGGTTACCTGGCGACAAGTGAGTGCTCACCAGGGATTCGTGAAACTAATTTATCACTGACATATAGCACATGGAACAGCAGATGCCTTAACACACACACACACACACACACACACACACACACACACACACACACCCTGACAAGGAGCAGTTAAATGTATGTCTGTCTTTATGTGCGTGTGTGTGTGTGTGTGTGTCAGAGTGTGACACGCAGGTATCACAAAGACAGCACATCACATCACATCATTCTCACTCTCCGCTAATAAGAGATATTGATTATGAAGCAGAAAATAAAGGAAAGAAAGAAAAAGCGGTGACAACGAGGGCGTAAGAATTTACACTCCCTGCTCATCCCTGTCTTTCACCTGAGCCCGAGTCTGGCTTCGCTCTTTCACTTTCCTTCAAGTTGCCCTCTGTTTATTTTAATGCAGATCTCTGCTGGATCTACACACCCTGTCTGCCCCGGTGTGTGTAACAGAAACAGACTTACGAGCCTTATTAAGAATATTACTGATGTCCTGTCAACCTGGAGCCTTAAATACACTGACCTCTCGAACCTAAGAACTGTAGGTGTGCGTGTATCTAAGCATCAATGTGTATGTGTATGGGGAAAAGTAAAAATGCCCGCCAAAGCTTTTGAGCCAACATCGAACAAACCTGTCATGTTTTTTTTCCCTTGGCATTTAAGTGTCCTATTTTCCAGTACATCATTTTGTGTGCGTGTATGTGTGTGTGTGTGTGTCTTTACTGTTTGGAGGACAGCAATTCTGTCCTCAAATTTTGGTCAAAGGATGTAAGAACACAGAGAAAGCAGAAATCCAAATGTCACAAGTTATTAGATTCATTCAGAAAAATAATGTTTTTACTCAAGCTTCAGGGACTTGAAGGTCGCAGTCTGATTGGCTGTCTGCACTAGCAAACAGGATATTTGGGCTTTTTTTTGGCTTTGAGGACAAACTTTAGCACATATAGTCTAATCACATTATAACGTATTGCTCAATTCTGATGTCAAGCTATCGATAAATACAGTATATAAGATTTTAGTCCTCCCATCTAACATCACCAGCGGCCATCAATGTAAAAAGCTTTCATATGAAAGAAAACAAAAATGCCCAGACCGTCATCAACAAAATCTTAGTATCCTTTCTGTGATTTTGGAAATGAAGACAGCATAAAATAAAGATCGCTTTATCTGCTCTGTCTGGACATTTATGGGTATAAAAAAAAAAAGAGGAACATGTAAAGGACTGATTGAAATTTTGGCGCAGAAAGGAAGCAAATAATAAAAGTCAATCAAGTGTGAACACAAGCATCCAGATTTATTTAATAGACACACTTTTGTCTCCATCATTCCACACATAAAGAACACAAGGGATTTATTCTTCAACTTTGAAAGGTTACAAAAGACACACACACACACACACACAATGACTGAAAGTCTGTTTCCATTCCTAATCAAATATGAGCAGTGGGACTTTTACAGGGATACACATAAAAACAAAGAGCCGGTGCTGATCAGGTCATTAAGCTGAGTAAACAACACATTAATGATTCATTAAAGCCAGTGGTGTTTATAATTAAAGTCAAATTGAAATAGACAGATCCAGCATCATTGTTTCTCTCAGACACAACACACTCAGACAGAGGACACTCAGGTGACCTCCAGAATTACTGACACTCTAGGAAAATTCAATTCTTTCCTTCCTGTCCTTCCTTTCCCTGTCCCTTTCTCATGCCTTTCCTTTCCTTCCTTCCCTTTATCTCTTTTTCTTTCCCTCCTTCCCCTAATCTCTTTTACTTTCCCTCTTTCCCCCACCTCTTTTTTCCTTTCTTCCCTTCATCTCCTTTTTTTCCTTCCTACCGTTCAACTCTTTTTTTCTTTCCCTCCTTCACCTCATCTCTTTTTCTTTCCATCCTTCCCTTCATCTCTTTTTTCCTTCTTTTCTTCATCTTTTTTCCCTTCTTCCCTTCATCTCCTTTTTTCCCTTCTTCCCTTCATCTCTTTTTCCCCCTCCTTCCCTTCATCTCCTTTTCTTTCCCACTGTCCCCTAATCTCTTTTTCTTTCCCTCCTTCCCCTCATCTCTTTTTCTTTCCCTCCTTCCCCTCATCTCTTTTTCCCCACCCTCCTTTCATCTCTTTTTTACCCACCTTCCCTTCATCTCTTTTTCTTTCCCTCCTTCCCTTCATCTCTTTTTCTTTCCCTCCTTCCTTCCATTGATCTTGTTATTTTTCTTTCTTTCCTTCCCTTCATCTCTTTTTTTGTTCCTTCCTTCTTTCTTTCTACCTTCCGAGCTAAAACACATAAGGCTCACAGCTCATAATCTTCCAATCAGTAGTCCAACATCTTATGCACAGAGCTTCCACTTCCCTTTTTTTTTTTTTTTTAACAGTTTTAGCAAAAATATAATGAAATATTTAGACATTTTAATATAGATAATTTAAGAACTGAATATGGTGGAATATGGAGTTTGCTATTCTGAAAAACTTTTAAAGGAGGCCAGTTCTCAGCATGTGAGCATTGCAAACAATCTTTTCCTAAAAAAAATTACAAGTTGCAATAATCATATCAAATGTAAACCAGAAACAGAGAAATCTTTATATCTGGGATTGCCACAAATTTAAAAAAAACAAACAACCTCACTTTCTGCAGAGTACAAGAGAAATACACTGCCTGTACTCTATATACTGCAAGATGCAGTTTTTTTCATCATCATAAAGAACTGATCAGCCATGAAGAAAAAAAAATAAATACAAAAATGGTTTGGAATAATTCCAGAACAAATATTTATGGATAGATAAATTGATTTAAATGGATAACCGGCCGTATCTGTCTCTTTTATGATCAGGTCTACCGTACGATTAAAAAAGTGGGATCTGGCAACCACTAGGAATTTGTAAAGCGTAAACAGAAGAGTAATAGCACCTAGAGATGGGAGGCCAGGGTTGATTTCCTTCAATCCCAATCTATAAATTCATGCAGCATATTAATGACAGTCTTTATGTAGTTTAGTATTTTCTGTTGCTTTATTTTCTTCTGAAAAGCATTCTTTAAAGCTATAAACAGGGTCGTCCAGACGAGGCTTAAAGAATCCGAGCTCCTACTAGACTAATGTGTTAATGTGTTTCTGGCCTAGCAGCACAGAAAATGGCTCTGGGAGCAATTTGGCTCAGGCCACTGCTCCCAGTTTGGCTTTAAACCTTGGCGTATTTGAGAATAAAATTCTTTGTAAAAGACCTAATGCTATGGCTCAGCTCCTTTGAGAACGTCTGAAAAGGTTACTGCATGCACACACAACCGTTAACCTGGTTCCTGTGACATTAAGGTCGGATGCTCGGGATTCATTCGACACAAGACTCTGTAATTGTCATGAGGTATGCGAATAAGCATGCAGGTCTACGCATATTTTAATGCGTCCGTATAAAGATAGTCGCATGTGCCTAAAATGTGCGTGTACACACACAGTTCAGCACAACTGCAGTTAGATTGGTAGTTGACTGGATTACATTTCCCAGAGGCACCTCTGATCTTTTCAAACAGGGCCATTATACGCTTCAGCGCATGTGCATACAAATAAAAACCCACACACATCCTTATACACAAATATTCACACACACTCAACAATACACAGACCTTCAGTAATTTATTATTTGTACCCCTTTGATCCTATTACCCACCTCTGGCTGAAACAGAACATTATGGACCAAATGAGCTTTCTCCCCAAACACTGCCAGAAACAAAGGATGCAACCGTAATTAATGACCACGGCTGGCTCCTTTTATTAACGAGGCTTCGCTGGGATGGAACATTCAAATGAAAATTTATGACTGTATCCTTTAATGAAGCCTTGCAATATTTATCACTTATTTACTCTAAAAAGTTAGAAGCACACGGGTATTCAGTGAACAGCTAAATTACTGATGAAAGGACAGGTCACTTCATATGAGTGGAAATCAGTGGGTTTACGGTTATGGGAATATTAGTCTGGAGATAGAACGTGATGGTGGTATTTGCAAGGTTAGCAGTACAAATAATAATAATAGTGAGAAGAAAAAAAAGAAAACTAAGTACTAGTAGTAGTAGAAGGGGAAGAAGATGAAAGCTAAGTAGTAGAAGAAGAAGTAGTAGTAGCAGCAGAAGAATAAGAACTAGAAGCAAAAGAAGAAGAAATAGTAGAAGATCAAAACTAAGTAGTAGAAGAAGAAGAAGAGGAAGAAGAAGAAGAAGAAGAAAACTAAGTAGTAGTAGTAGAAGAAGAAGTAGTAGTAGAAAAAGAAGAAGAAAAAAAGAAGAAGAAGAATTAGTAGTAGTAGACGAAGAAGACGAAGAAGAAGAACAAGAACAATAAGAAGAAAAAGAAGAATAATTAGTAGTAGTAGACGAAGACGAAGAAGACGAAGAAGACAACGAAGAAGACGACGAAGACGAAGAAGAAGAAGAATTAGTAGTAGAAGAAGAAGAAGAACAAGATGAAGATGAAGAAGAAAAAGTAGTAGTAGTAGTAGAAGAAGAAGATGAAGAAGAAAAAGTAGTAGTAGTAGTAGTAGAAGAAGAAGAATTAGTAGTAGTAGTAGTAGAAGAAGAAGAAGAATTAGTAGTAGAAGAAGAAGAAGAATTAGTAGTAGTAGTAGTAGTAGTAGTGCTCCATTATCCATAATGAACATATAAAAGTTCTAGTGTGAATTTTCAACATCAAAATTATTTATTGTTCAGCAAGTGTTTCTAAGAGATGCAATAACTGAAAAAATGCTGTTTGTACAAGTATTCAACCCGCAGGATCCAGATGAAAGATACTGCTGTAAAGAGGACGCGACTGAATTATAATTGGCCTTGACATGTAAAATATTAAAACAGCTTCCATTACTGAACAAAAACCCCTAGGATGAACTGCATTCGACAGATTTCCAAAGCGCTACGTTTGGTGTTTGGTGCAAACATAACACAGGTCAATGCCTCAACGAACACCATCCCTACAGTGTAATGCGGTGGTGGCAGCATCATGCTTCAGGGACGCTTTTCATCCTCTGAAGGTTCTTTTCCAATTTAAATTGAGAACGGATGGAGAAAAATACAGGATGATGTTAAAATAGAAGCTGCTTTTATATATATATATATATATATATATATATATATATATATATATATATATATATATATATATATATATATATATATATGAAATTAAGCTTGGGTCACTTTTTTCTGCAGAACAAGGTAGGAGGTGAAAAACTAAATGTAGGAGGTGATGCGAGTTCAGCTGCACTGAATATATTCTGCGATTCCCTTGAACGTGTTCACACTTCATACTCGGGTTCACACTTATTGCATGTTTGTTTAAACAGATGACGACATCAACACTTTCCACAACACGAGTGTAGCACATGGGTCAGGGGAACGTTGTGGGACACAGATGCCCTGCTGTGTATAATAGCACAAAATAATAAATAATAAATAAATAAATATGTTGAGTTCCGTTATGGGCTCTATGCATGTTTATGATGACGTAAGATGAACGCAAATGCACCAGGGTTCAATAGAACCGAGTGAGTCTGAATGCGCCGTGGGGGATGCCGGGAACAAACACGCTCGGAAAACCACATAAAAGACCAGATTTGAATCCTATTGAGAATCTGTGGGACTGTCTGGAAATTGTAGGCAACAAAACAACATCCAACCAACCCTGATGGCCCTGAAGCAGCTCTGCCAGGAAGACGGTGTGAGACAAAAGGTGCTTCTACCACATGCTAGGGGCTGAATACTTCTACAAGCAGCATTTTCAGAAATTTTGACTTTAAACATATAGTGATTTGTAATAAAAAATACTGTCTGGAACAATCTGTATAAGTGTCCATTATAATCTAGGAGGGTAAAACTCTTTGCAAAAGACTTGTATTATAATATCATCTATTGACATCAGATAAAACATCTTATCATTTTTTTATGAATATGAGCATTATGAGCATCAGATAGATGATTTCATTTCTAGCATTTAGCAGACCCAGTCATCCAGAGTGACTTACATTTTTTATTTTAATTTATAGAACTGAGCAATTGAGGGTTAAGGGCCTTGCTCAGGGGCCCGGCAGTGGCAGCTTGGTGAACCTTGGAGTCAAACTCGTGACCTTCTGATCAGTAGTCCAACACCTTAACCACTATGCTACCAAATCCCCCCTACCACAATACTTCTATGTTATTTTCATAAACTACTAAAGAACCTTCTTTCGAGTATGACATTATTTCGAAATGTATTATAATAATCCCTGAAAAATACCTATCAACTATCCAGTTGTGACGGGTAGTGTGGAAAAGAGGTGAAGAGGCGAGTGCAGGCGGGTTGGAGTGGGTGGAGAAAAGTGTTAGGAGTGTTGGGTGACAGAAGAGTGCCAGCAAGAATCAAAGGAAAGGTGTAGAAGACAGTAGTGAGACCAGCTCTGCTGTATGGGTTAGAGACTGTAGTAGTGAGGAAAAGACACGAGGCAGAGATGGAGGTAGCAGAGATGAGGATGTTGAGGTTCTCTCTTTAGGAGTGACGAGGATGGACAGGATTAGGAACGAGCACATCAGAGGGACAGATCAGGTTGGGTGTTTTGGGGACAAGGACAGAGAGGCCAGATTGAGATGGTTTGGACATGTACAGAGGAGGGAGACGGTTATATTGGTAGAAGGATGTTGAGGATGGAGCTGCCAGGTAAGAGGTAAAGAGGAAGGCCAAAGAGGAGATATATGGATGTGTTGAAAGAGGACATGAAGGTAATTGGTGCAAGAGTAGAGGATGCTGAGGAGAGAGATAGGTGGAAACAGATGATTCGCTGTGGCGACCCCTAACGGGAAAAGCCGAAAGAAGAAGAAGAATATAGGAATCTATCAATATATTATCAGAAATCAGACCTAAAGTGCATTTAATCCTGGCAGTGTAATTTTTTTTTTTTTAATTTTCCATAAATATAGTAGTTATAAATCAGAGTGAGAGGGAAAGAATGAGGGAAAGAGGTCCTACATCACAACGGCCCTCTTCACAGTTTGAGCATTATGGTAATATATCAATTCGAAATCTCATTTTGATATAATGTTTCACAGACCTTATTCGAAAGGTCGTTCAATGAGGTGAAAAAAATGTTAGCTTTAGGGAGTGGGATATTTCATTTTATGAGGATCGACAGAAGAAGAGACGTATAAGACGGGTGGTGAAAGAACGAGGGCAAGAAGGAAAGAAACGCGCAGTGTGAAAGGAAATTAATTTTCTAAAATGACCAAATCCTAATAAAATAAGAGATGCATGGTGATGGACTTGTACGGAGAAACCTGAAGTGATCCGGTCGTGATTACCTCACAGCTTGTGCTCAGTACACAGTGATGTGAATTATTGCAGCTGCTCAAATCAGTGAATCTCGACACCCCTAGAGGCACGAGCGGAGATATATATCTGCTTCCTCGTTCTCTTCAGTTCTGTTCTGTTCTGCAAGTATGAAACTATGGATTGATGTGCCAGACAGTCAATACGGTTATTTTTCTCTCCTAGCTCTGAGTGCTCACAAAAAAAAAATGACAATCCTTGACGGAATAAAGATGAGCCAATCAACCAGATATAATAAGTACAAATAAATATGACACAAAAATACAACCTACAAACATCGGTTTCATATTGATCAGAAATATTGATCAGAAATCTGCAAAGTTTCTCATATACCAATAATATTCTGGTCTATGATCAGAATGGTAATGATAAATACAGTATTATTTCTATCTACAAAAAGAATTATGAGCAGTATACAATATACGGGATAAATTTGTGGACAACTGACTATTATGTTGTTATAATAACCTACAACATTCTGGGGTTTCCAATAGATTTAGCTCCCTTGTATATAACCAGTCTTTGAGATCACAAAATTCTGGACTTCTGGTAGTTCCCAGACTATCCAAGTCTACTAAAGTGTGTACTTGTGGGCAAGTCGTGGCCTATTGGTTAGAGAGTCTGACTCGTAATCCTAAGGTTGTGGGTTCGAGTCTCGGGCCGGCCACGACTGAGGTGCCCTTGAGCAAGGCACCGAACCCCCCAACTGCTCCCCGGGCGCCGCAGTATAAATGGCTGCCCACTGCTCCGGGTGTGTGTTCACGGTGTGTGTGTGTTCACGGTGTGTGTGTGTTCACTGCTGTGTGTGTGCACTTTGGATGGGTTAAATGCAGAGAACGAATTCTGAGTATGAGTCACCGTACTTAGCCGTATGTCACTTTCACTTTAAAGGAGGTGGAGCGTTTTTATGTTTATTTCTAGCTCTTAAAACTCCGGAATATCCTTCCTGACAATGTTTGGGGCTCAGAACCACTCTCCCTGTTTAAATGTAAACCAATCGGAAGGTTGTGAGTTCGATTCCCACTTCCACCAGGCTGCCACTGCTAGGCCCCTGAGCAAGGCCCAAAACCTTAATTGCTCAGTTGTATTTAAAAAAAAAACAAACAAAAAAAAACCATAAGATAAAATGTAAGTTGCTCTGGATAAGATTTAGCGTCTGGTAAATGCTGTAAATGTAAATGTAACTTTACATTTAAAAAAAGATTCCTTATGTCAGAACTGGACAAATCATACAATGTATTATCCACCAGGAAAGAAAAAGCTCTCATTTTTACGATCCAGAAACCCAACTAACTAAACTAAAAAGTTGTAGCTACAGAATATAATTATTAAGCACAATAATACAGACACAAAAAAAAAAAAAATCAATAAAAATCTTGAATAATTTGTTAGACTCTAGCAGACACACTGCTAGCAAATTATAATGTGTACAATAAAATACAGCCATTAAATTTAGCTATTCGGAGAAATTTCACTACAGGCAGTTTCAGGGGTGCAACAATAAAGATAAAAACCCACAAAAGAAAATTAGGTAGTCAATTAAAAATGTGTACAGAATGCAGTCTGCAGTGCAGGGATTTTTTTTTTCTTAATTAAATGCCTTCCTCTTTAGAGATAATTGGATGCTGCCAGTGTCATTACAAACTAACATTCAATTCTAGTTTGTATAAATGTTGATGAGAGAATTTTCTCCTCGCCCATTTTTTCGTTCCTTCTTTCTGAACTTCTCTCTTCCTGAGAAAGAAATCAATCTCGCACTGTTTGTGGGTGTTCTGGGCTTTAACCAGAAGGTGTAAATAAGGGAAAAAGTCCTGATAAAATTGAGATAGAACCTGTTTCTGAGTTTTGACATCCATAAACACAAAGATACACACTGAGATTCTCTCAAGAGCCTGTTCAAATAATGCCGATATCTGCCAGTTTTACTCCAGTTTTATAAAATCTTTCAAGAGCACAGAGTTTGCTCAAGCAAGACGTTATAGCACAAAAATACACACTCTGTGGAAATATACAAAACATCTACAGAGAGACGTGCCTCGCACAGGCCTGTGGTTGTCTTGAGATGCCTGACTGAACAGACATCTATATTATAGCGCTCTACCATCGCACAGGGCTGTAAAACAGAGCTTGAAATCAAATCCCAACCCAGATTTATCCCTATCCTGGCTGAATGCGTGTCAGTTTCCCATCACAGAGAGTTAACTTGTGCAAAAATAGGAAACTTTTTGATGTCAAAGGCCCATTTAATTGTAACATAAATTCCAAATATTTAAATGTCGAACATCCGACTATTCAAATATCGCACTCGTTATTTATCACCATAGTGATTGTATTTTTTTTTATTTTGTCTATTTATTTATTTTCTGTACACCTAATTCCATTTGACTTTTCTACTCCATTCTTGACTCTATTTTTATTTCGACTCATATCGCATGTCATACCGCGTGTCATTGTGTAGGTGATCGATAAAATTCGAATTTTAACTGAATTCGAATTACACCTACAAAAATAGCTAAATACCGGTGACTAGATGTGAGCACTGACTATATACTGTACATAAAAGCAAAAATATATGATATATAGGTTTAATAAGAAACTTTTTTTCGATTGAACTTTTATTTAATTTCTAGAAAAATGAATTGTTTAGCATAAAAATTGTTAACAATTTTAAAGATTTTTTACATTTTTGGACAGCTTGTAATTGAAAATTCTCAAAAAGTAGAATCTAAATATTATATCACCCTAGCTATCCAACAACAATTAAAGCCTCACTTAGCTAGCAAGATTTTTAGACATTTTTAGACTGACCTCGTTTTAAATGAACGTAAAACCAAATATTTCAAAATTAGCACAGATTTTCATTCATTCATTCATCTTCTACCGCTTATCCGAACTACCTCGGGTCACGGGGAGCCTGTGCCTATCTCAGGCATCATTGGGCATCAAGGCAGGATACACCCTGGACGGAGTGCCAACCCATCACAGGGCACACACACACTCTCATTCACTCACGCAATCACACACTAGGGACAATTTTCCAGAGATGCCAATCAACCTACCATGCATGTCTTTGGACTGGGGGAGGAAACCGGAGTACCCGGAGGAAACCCCCGAGGCACGGGGAGAACATGCAAACTCCACACACACAAGGTGGAGGTGGGAATCGAACCCCGACCCTGGAGTTGTGAGGCGAACGTGCTAACCACTAAGCCACCGTGCCCCCGCACAGATTTTCAATTTAATTAAAATTTCAATTTAATTTCACTTAAGTAACTTTGTCCACCAATTCACCAAATGTAATGCTGTATAAATTTATGACTAGTATTATGAACTTATCCTGCATGTACAGTATATGTCTATTTACAGGAGTTTTCTTTTACTATGCTGTCGATGAGACTCATCTGTAAGTGTATTGCTGCTGTGTAATGTGCTCTGTGACTAGTCTACTCTTGTTTTTGTCAGAACCCTAGATTTAATTGTGGCTCTTGCGAATCATTCTACATAAATCATGCATTTGTGACTTTTGTCAATTGCTGAAAAGTTGTCTTGTGACGTGTGCAAGCTCTACACTACCCGGTTTAGTATCAGTCAGACTCTTTCTATCTCGCTATCTCTTCGCTCTCGCGCTCTCACTCTAACGCTAACTCTCGTCTCTCTCTTCAACTTTCCTTCCTTTCCTCAAAAGACCAATCAAAATCTTTCATGCTGAGCAGGAGCCTGACTTCTGTCTAAGCACCGGCTATCAAAGGGATGACCCCATGACCTTCAGTGCAGCTCTGCCAGGCAGGCAGGTGACTGGTATTAATATTAATGCCTCCCCTATGGTGCAGTTTTCAGCCACGCTGAGACATCTAACAGCTTTCGAGTCATGCTGCATTCACAAACACGCTTCTCCACTGGGATGGAGATACAAAACAGACGAAAGAATGAAAAGTACAACCCCTTTCAGGTTCTTGCCAATTCAAGCTTGCGCGAGAAAAAAAATCTGATTCCTCATTAATTTTTAAAACCTTGCACATCCATCATTTATTTCCTCACCCTTATTCACTGTATTTCTCTTTTTTTGCTTTTTATATTCTATATACTATTATATACCTTTCTCAGTGGGATCTGTTCAGGATTTTCACAGTTCATTATATGTTCATAGGAGTCTCTCTCTCTCTCTCTCTTTCTCTCTCTCTCTCGCTCTTGCTCTCTCTCTCTCTCTCGCTCTTGCTCTCTCTCTCTCTCGCTCTTGCTCTCTCTCTCTCTCTCTCTCTCTCGCTCTTGCTCTCTCTCTCTCTCTCTCTTTCGCTCGTGCTCTCTCTTGCTCTCTCTTTCTCTCTCTCTCTCTCACACACACACACACACAGTAAAGGTCAAGTGCTGAGCAAAATACAATTCCTGAATAATGCAAACGCATCCTTCCCGTGGAGAAAAGAGAGAAAAATGCTTCGAGAGAGAGAAAAAAAAAACACTTACTGTTATTCAAGTGAAGCAAAGTGAATTCAAGTGAAGCAAACACCCATACAAGGAATTTAGTAACAAACCTCTTTAACCATCGCGCAGTTGAAAGTAACTTTGGTAGAAGAAACTTATTTTCACTGTGAAATACTATTTAAATAGCATTCACACATTCAAAGAAAAAATAAATGAAAAAAATAAATAAATAAAAAATAACAGGCTTCTCAAATGTTTTCCATCACTTGGTGAAAAACTGAGTTTAATTGAAGCAGGCTGATTGAAGCAGCTTAAAACTACAATCACACCGACCACGCAATGTTTCAGAGAAGTAAAGATCTTTGGTTTGTTTAACGATGTCTTTAATATGCATAAAGAATATTAAAGATTTTTTTGACTGTAATGGACAAGAATGATTGATTTCTCAAACGTACCGTCCATTGGATGCCGCTTTAAATCCTCCACATGGATACAAGATATGCAAAGCAAGTATTGTGTAGAGCATGAACGCATGTGGAAAGTGACTTGAACGTATCTGTACTTTATCACAGACACTACAGTCTAGTGCACACAAACTCTTCCAATACTTAAAACCATTTGTGGATTATCCAGGTAACAGCACACGGTATTAAGAATCAAGGATATGTAATGAACTGGTTCATTTGTGTAAAATCAGTTATTATTGTGTCTTGTGGACTATATGTAATCATGTCTTATGTAAAATAGTTTATTCAGGGCAGATAAAAGAAAGAAAATTTCTAAGCAATTTATAAGATCCCTCTTATTTCTTTTAAATCATTAACATTTTGCAGATTCAGCATGAGGGATGTAAACTTATGAGCTCAGTTGTACTTAATACTCATGAATTGTACTAATATCTTGTTTACATATTTATTGCTCCTATTTATTCATTTGTTTTATTCCACACTACTTGATTTTAGACCTATTTTCCCAGTTGCCAGAAATAAATTGAAAAAGACTTAAATTTTCAAACATGTTTGATTTACTCTGTGATTAATGTTTGAATTGTGTGAATTCCTCTCGCAAAAAAAAAAAAACAAACAAAAAAACAAAAAAACAAATAGCCTATGAAAATCCGGGAGGAACTAAAATTCACACGTTGTCATGTTGGTGGATGAGGACCAAATGTCTTATTTATGGAATTATTTATCGGACCAGATGATTATTAAAGTTTTCAATTTTGCTCATATTAGTCATCTAACTATTCAGATTACAGTAAATAGTAATTCCAATTAAATTTTAGCCCAAGAACAATGTAGCATCATCTTACCTCAAACTCCTCAACCTCTATCAGCAGTTTGGATGTTGTAATTCGGGACTCGTACGGCGGGATTTTACTCTGAAAAACAATAAAGGCTGAATATGTTATGGGCAAAATTCTTTGCTTGGCTTACAGCAAATCTATGCATAAATAATGCTGAAACAATATTAGAAACATCAGGAGGCAGAATGTGCGCCCCACACACACACACACATACGCACGAACGCACGCACACGCACGCACACACAATTTACTATTTGTGATGCAACAAAATGAAAATTGTTGGCTGAAACCAAAACACTGAACACACTTGAGGGAAAAGAAAAACTGAAAAAAATAAAGAAAAGCAAAAAATAAAATGCTAGATTATTGTTGTTATTGTTGTTGTTGTTAAATTCTAGATTTGCAACAATATACATTTTCCGAAAAAAGAAGCTTGACAGTATGGGCATTAATAGTAGTAATAATTAAGATGAATATTTATCATATTTATATATCAGTTTAATATTAGTAGCAAAATGATTGGAAGTAATAGTACTAGAATTCGTAATAGAAGTATTAATTATATTATTACGTGTTATTAAGTATGATTAATTATCATCTTGTCCTCACTTGCTGCTAGACTTTGCATGTGCATGTTATTTGGGGCGGTGGTTGTATTGTGTTTGTGATAATCTTGTTTCTCTGTATGCTGCTACTGGTTGTGTGAATTTCCTCCGGGATCAATAAAGTAATTATCTACCTATTTATCTATCTATTTGTCTATCTAGCTAGCTATTACTAGTAAAAGCCACCGGTAGTATTATTACAACAATAGTAGTAATAGTAGTAGCAGTAGTACCATTAGTAGTAATAGTACTAGTAGTATTAATAGCAGTCGATTTGTAATGTGGGAGTTACAGCCAAAGACACAAAACACAAGGTTTTTTTAAGGCACATTCGATATTCGCAGTCAAAGACCTTGGCATAAGTCCTACCACCTCCAGGCAGAGACAAACATCTATTCAAAACTAGAAAGACAAGCGTGGGTCAAAATAAACTAGGACATCCAGGCAAGAAACAAGGCATCAAAATAGACATGAACTAACACAATACAACAAATGAATCGAGACCGAATAGAAAACAGATGAAAACGATCAGGACACATTGATCACATCCACGTAGGGATGTGGAAGCCTAGTGTTTAAGGTGTTGAACTACTGATCGGAAGGTCATGAGTTCAAATCCCAGGTCTGCAAGGCCCTTAACTCTCAATTGCTCAGTTGTATAAATTGAAATAAAAAATGTAAGTCTGCTAAATGCTAGAAATGTAAATGCAGCGTTAGTGAGTTAAACCAGTGAGGGCTGTGACAGGATAGGAACCCACACAATAGGTACATGGCTAGATAAACGGTAAGGTAGAAAATTAAGTGCATGTAACGAGAACATGTTTTAAGTAGTTGTAATAAGAACGGCAGCAGCAAAAATAGTACCAATAATAGCAGCAGAAATCAAACTGTTAGTGTAGTAGTAATAGTACTAGAAGTAAGATTTCCTTCTATTTTTTTTTTTCCATAAATTGTGATGCAACTGTTTTTTTTTTTGTTTTTTTGTTTTTTTTTGCAGAAAACATTTTTAATTGCAAAATTGCAAGCACAAAGTTCGACATTTAAACTCCTATCTGTACTCATATTCATTACACCAGAATTAGAGAGACTTCTCATGTCCAAAAAATAGCAGCCGGTAAATAAAAAAATCATCTGTCTGTTTACAGCATGTTTAGATTTTTGGTCCTAACCCCAAACTGTCATTTCTGTCTCATTGTAACTGAACAGATTTCACTGGCCAAAGTTCAAATGCATCCTTATGTACTATTGTTGTGTCTGTGTTCGTGGAGTCAACAGCTAACCTGTGACTGAATGCATAGCTCCCGGGATATTATGTATGCTGCTATGCTCTTAGGTATTCGGAGCTTGATGAGCAAGATGCAAATGTAAGATACTCTTTTATGTGCATGTAAGTGTTTTCTGAACCTCTTGGCTCATTAGCACTTCATCAGTGCCTTGTCTTCGTTTCTGCTGACTGCACTCTTCCCCGCTGTCTGCGCTTTTCTCGCCTTTTCAACTTCGTCTACTCATTAACCACTATGGACTCCCATCTCGTCGTGCGTGTGTGCGAGTGTGTGTGTGTGTGTGTGTAGCTCAATGCAAGAGTGCTACCACATCAGATTTTCATCATGATGCCATTGAACCAAATCTGATCCCAATTACACTGTGGCTTTTACATCCTGTTCATTTTGCTTTTCGCAGGAAACAAGCAGAACATGAAAGAATGCTGTTTAAGTTGCCATCGCATTATACATGCAGCTATTAAATCAAACAACGGGAAATGATCTGGACGAAAAATGAAATACGGAAATAAAATCAGGACTTATTAATTTCCACTGATTCAATTCAGGGCCGTGATTTATACACACAAGCTGAGAGATTCTTTTACTCCAACCTCTGAAAGAGCACAATATTTGCTAGCTTTGAGTAAATTGACTGGATTTTGAATTTCAAAGACGGATGTTAACGTACAGGGTCAGAGTGTGTGTGTGTGTGTGTGTGTGTGTGTGTGTGTTTTCACACATATGTCTGCCTTGCAGCCCAGTGCGACTGAGAACGAAATGAAAGGATTAGTCTCTCCAACTCCCACTAGCTTTCTCCATCCGAGAACTCATTTCAAAGTTCGAGGAAGCTTCATGCAGCGCTGCTTTTAGTCTAGCCAGTGGAACGGAGGTCAAAGAAGTCTCTCAATCAAACACGTACCCACTTATAAAACCAAACACCACGGGGTCTCTTGAGCTCTATGTTGTTTCACCACTCTTTCCTCATTCCTAAAGAATTCCTAAATTACAAAGGAATGTCATCATGTGACATATTTCATGCATTAGAGCTTCCTAGAAAATCAGCTCTTACCAGCACATGACAGAAACTGTACGATTTTATGATATCGCGTTTGATCCGCTGGTCTTACACAGCCGAAGAACATTCCAGTTTCTCCGTAGCGTTGCGATTTATTTATTTTTTTTATCTCTTATTAACTTAAAGAGAACAAAAAAGATAAACTAGTGATGGAATAACAGCTAGAACAGGAATCTCACAGACTCTCCGTGACAAAAAAGTTTGCGATGACCATAAACATTTTTCAAAAAATGTTCATAATATTATGAACAAATGAAAAAAAAAAAAAAGAAATAAATAGCAGCTATTTAACATGCGCGTTATTCCTTCCTTAAAAATGGAAGCCGTCATATTCGGATCTGTCTCTGTCGAGGCTTGTGATGGATTTTGTAAATGTGGAAGAAGAAGGATTCAATTTCCACAAAACAACATAATACTAGAAATGATTTGCTTACTAGATGAGATATAAAGTTGTTCCTGAAAAAAAAAATTCATGCTACATTTCATTATTATTATTATTATTATTATTATTATTATTATTATTATTATTATTATTATTGTTGACATTTAATAAGCCATTAAAATGTAATGACTCAGTAAACAGTACATTGTTAATACACTAAATAGAAATGTGAGTGATAAACGGCTGCGTGAGTGAATTATTACAAACGTGTCATGAAGTCGCCAGAAAAGAAGAACACTTACACGCTCACTCACACACACTCACTCGCACATTCACACGCGCAATTACGACCACACACGCACTCACACACAGTCACTCACGCACACACACAGTCACTCACTCACACACACAGTCACTCACTCGCACACACACAGTCACTCACTCGCACACACACAGTCACTCACTCGCACACACACAGTCACTCACTCGCACACACACAGTCACTCACTCGCGCACACACAGTCACTAACTCGCACACACAGTCACTAACTCGCACACACAGTCACTAACTCGCACACACAGTCACTAACTCGCACACACAGTCACTCACTCACTCACTTGCACACAGTCACTCATGCACTCCCTCACACACACACACTCCCTCACACACACACACTCCCTCACACACACACTCACACACTCCCTCACACACACACTCACACACTCCCTCACACACACACACTCCCTCACACACACACACTTACTCACGCCCTCACACACACACACTCACTCCCTCACACACACACACACACTCCCTCACACACACACTCCCTCACACACACACTCCCTCACACACACACACACTCACTCCCTCACACACACACTCACTCCCTCACACACACACTCACTCCCTCACACACACACACACACACACACACACACTCCCTCACACACACACACTCACTCTCTCACACACACACTCACTCACTCCCTCACACACAAACACAAACACACACACTCACTCCCACACACACACTCACTCCCTCACACACACACACTCACTCCCTCACACACACACACTCCCTCACACACACACACTCACTCCCTCACACACACACACTCACTCCCTCACAAACACACACTCACTCCCTCACACACACACACTCACTCCCTCCCTCCCTCACACACACACACACACACACACACACACACACTCACTCCCTCACACACACACACACTCCCTCACACACACACACACACTCACTCACACACACTCACTCACTCACTCACACACACTCACTCCCTCCCTCACTCACACACACACTCACTCCCTCCCTCACACACACACACACTCACTCACTCACTCACACACACTCACTCCCTCCCTCACTCACACACACACTCACTCCCTCCCTCACACACACACACACTCATTCACTCACTCCCTCACACACTCACTCACTCCCTCACACACACACTCACTCCCTCACACACACACTCACTCCCTCACACACACATTCACTCCCTCACACACACACACACTCACTCCCTCACACACACACTCACTCCCTCACACACACACTCACTCCCTCACACACACACTCACTCCCTCACACACACACTCACTCCCTCACACACACACACACTCACTTTTTCCTCCTCCTCTTCATCCTCATCCTCATCAGGTTGCTCTAAGCTTGCAGAACACTCTTCCTCCTCCTCTCGACTCGGTAACCATGACGACACACTCTTTATCAGGTAGTCACGGCCCTCCTTAAAAAAACAAAACAAAAAATAAACACTTCTGCTGGAATCCATTTTCTTATTATTTTACGGTATCGTATTATCCAAGTAGGTCTTTGCGTTCTGTGAAAGTGCAGGATAGAGGAAGACAACTTGTGTGTGAGGAAGAGCCTCAGCATGAACTCACGTAATGCATAAAATCAGATGTAAAACTCCTGCTTGGTAATAATGCAGTTCAATCTCGATGGTTATAGAAATGGCCATCTTGTGAACTTTAATATCTTGCCTGACCCAGGACAAACAGTCTGAAGGAAACTGGATCTAAAAGTTAATACCTGTTTGCCACCTAGTGGATGATGTCACAATTACAGTGCGACATTTTCACCTCAGGGAAGAAGGAATTCTTTATATGGACATGCTCTCAATTAAAGTGTATAATGACCCGAGTGGCACTCTCCTTGCCTTTCTCTTGCACTTGTCCATTTTATTAAAATGTTAAGTTCTGGCTGCTGGTTATAATTAATGTCGCTAATTAAAATTCCCGACCAAATTACGGATGACCAACCAAAGCGACGTCATTATAATAAACCTGTTAAAAGTGCACATTTGACAAAAATGTACAGAACATCACCAACGCGGCTGATGGATTCGTCTCACTTTTAAAGCCACTGGCGAAGTGAATTAAATAAATTCGACGTGGGCGGTGTGTAAGGACGCAAAGAAGACAGGATGGCTTCTTGTATAGGGAAGTTAGTGTACCTCAGGTTTCTCAGTGCTGAAGAGGTAGCTAGCCATTAACTGCAGAGCTTCAGGGTTGTTCTGGTCATAGTGCAGAGCTTTCTCAATAGCCTCCTTACATCGCTCGGCTGCTCCCTCCTCCATACTGGCAAAAAAAAAAAAAAACTTTAAACATTAATACACTTACACAACACTGTTTTCAGGTACCTTGAGAACATCTAGGATTCTTTTCTGTTGTATAAAGATTCACACAATCACCTGAACATCTACACTTAACTCATCTACACTATGCTGCCTGTATTCCAGGACTTACTAAGCAGCCTTTAACAAACAGTATTACTGCTATTATGTTTTAAATGACTTGGAGCTATTTAACAATCAAATCAAATCAAATCAAATTAACGTGTTAGACAGTTTTATCCAGTAGTAAATACAGTAGTAAATATTTTAAAAAAAAGTATTAATTCTGGTGAATTTGAGCTCTCTTAAACTAATCTTAAAGTTTATGACGATTGTGCTGTGAAATATAGCTGTACAAAAGGCTACGTAGTACCTTTTAGATGACGTTTTAGATGAATCGATGAACTGTACATAATTGTACGTCATGTTTTGTAGGTTTTCACAGGCCAAATACAGGCCAAAGTTCCAGTAACAATGATTTTTTCCTCATGAGCACAAGCTCATTTGCATTTGGCGACGCCCACAAAACTCCATAAAAGGAAAAATCACACAGAGAGCTGAGCAAAAATGACAACTAAACTGTGAGAAAAAGAATTCCTCAGAGGAAGAAGCGAAGACATTTTGACTTATGTCTATGGCTATTACAATGTACAAGTAATATTATACCTTATAATATTATAATTATACCATCTCCAGGTTTACGTTAGTGAGTCTATTTTTATATAAATTTACACAAACGCTCTTCAGATACGGAGTATTTTTTTTTTCTACGAACTAACCAAATACCAAATGTTTTGTGTAAACACTCCTGTGAACAATTTCTGAATAAATTTGTTTGTAAGCAGCTTGATAAACGAGGCACACTGATTCCTGCGATTCGTTCGGGGTAACTACAGTATGTTTTTTGGCAAAGATCTGTTACTTATACACAAAGCCTTCAGGCAGACTCAAGCTCATAATTTCACACTGGTGCATAACATCGCAACATGTTTTTCTTAACATGTTAAGTGTTTTTGACTTTACACAGCTTTGTAGGGACAAAACTATTAAACTGCTATATTCTTCTTATTATATTACTATTAATTCTATATGGGGGGCACGGTGGCTTAGTGGTTAGCATGTTCGCCTCACACCTCCATGGTCGGGGTTCGATTCCCACCTCCACCTTGTGTGTGTGGAGTTTGCATGTTCTCCCCGTGCCTCGGGGGTTTCCTCCGGGTACTCCGGTTTCCTCCCCGGTCCAAAGACATGCATGGTAGGTTGATTGGCATCTCTGGAAAATTGTCCGTAGTGTGTGATTGCGTGAGTGAATGAGTGTGTGTGTGTGTGTGTGCCCTGTGATGGGTTGGCACTCCGTCCAGGGTGAATCCTGCCTTGATGCCCGATGATGCCTGAGATAGGCACAGGCTCCCCGTGACCCGAGGTAGTTCGGATAAGCGGTAGAAGATGAATGAATGAATGAATGAATGAATAATTCTATATAATACTATTACTATATTGTTATTTAAAGAATGAACCAAATTGTTGTTTTGGCGACTCCTAAAAGATCTCTCAGTTAAGTCTGTTTTGTATTTTCGGTCTAATGATGGCGCCTTTCATGGATCTACGCTTCTTTGTACCGCATATTAAGAGTTCTCATGAACAGCTACCAAAGACAAATTCAGATTAAATTCAGTTTGAGCCGGCGAAAATGTAATAAATTCCTAAACGGTTAATGCAATATTTTTAGTTAAACATAATATTAATTCCATCATTTCAAATCCATTGTGCTGGTGTACAGAGGCAAGAATTACGAAAATTGTGGCACTGTCCAAATACAATATAGTCGGACCTGAATGTATGTATAGTGTGGAAAATAATTATATGATACAGAATCCAGAAAAATACATTAAAGAAAGGTTATAAATTTATTTGTATTTGATAGAGTGAAATAAGTATTTGATCCCCTACAAACCACCAAGAATTCTGACCCCCACAGACCGGTTATGTGCCCATTGAGCGCACAGATTAGTGTCCCCCTTTTAGAAAGTACTCGTAATCTCAACTCGTTTTGTGTATAAAAAGACACCTTTTACACTGTAAAATTTACAGAATCGATCGTTCCAATCAAACCTCTCCACCACCAAGGGAAAGACCAAAGAGCTATCAAAGAATGTCAGGGACAAGATCGTAGACCTGCACGTGGCTGGAATGGACTACAAGAACATCAGCAAGAAGCTTGAGAAAGAGAACAATGTTGGTGCGATCATTCAAAAATGGAAGAAATACAAGATAAGAGTCAATCGCCATCGCTCTGGAGCTCCATGCAAGATCTGACCTCGTGACGTAAGGATGATTCTGAGAAAGGTGAGGGATCAGCCCAGAATTACATAGGAGGAGCTTGTCAGTGTGTATCATCTCAAGGGAGCTTGAACCACAGTCAACAAGAAAACAACTGGTAATACGCTTCGCTGTAATGGATTGAGATCCTGCAGTGCGCACAAGGTCTCTCTGCTCAAGATGGCGCATGTACAGGCTGAAATATTCAATTCAATTTCAATTCAAGTTTATTTGTATAGCGCTTTTTACAATGAACATTGTCTCAAAGCAGCTTTACAGAACATAAACATAGAGCAGAAGGTAAACATAAGGAGAAATATAAAGAATTAATATAATAAAATTCAAGATATATATAGTTCACAGTGTGTATGTATGTATGTATGTATGTATGTATGTATGTATGTATGTATATGTATATGTATTGAAGTACATTTCTGACGTACACCTGAATGATTCAGAGAAGGCTTGGGAGAATGCGATGTAGTCAGATAAGACCAAAATTGAGCTCTTTGGCATGAACTCGACTCTCCATGTTTGGTGGCAGAGAAATGCTGAATATGACCCCAAGCTCACCATCCCCAGTGTAAAGCATGGAGGTCGAATCGTTCTGCTTTGGGGCTGTTTCTCTTCTAAGGGTACAGGAAGACTTCACCGCATTGAGGGGCCGGGGAACGGTGAATAAGAACCTCCTGGCCTCAGCCAGAACACTGAAGATGGGTCGTGGATAGGTGTTTCAGCATGACAATAACCCAGAACATACAACCAAGGCATTAAAGGAGTGGATCAAGAAGAAGAACATTATAATCCTGAAATGGCATAGCCAGTTACTTCCCAAAGAAAATCTGTGGAAGGAGCTGAAACATCCAGTTGCCTAGAAACCTTCAGGATCTGGAAAGTATCTGTAAAGCAGAGGAGTGGACCAAAATCCCTCCTGAGGTGTACGCAAACCCGATGACCAATTACAAGAAACATCTGACCTCTGTGCTTTCTAACAAGGGTTTCTTCACCAAGTTCTAAGTCACGTTTTGCTTGAGGATCCAATATTTATTTCACTCAATCAAATACAAATTAATTTCTAAGCTTTCTAATGTTGTTTTCTGGATTTTTTTTATTGAAATTCTGTCTCTCCTTTAAAATAAATCCACCATAAAAATTATAGACCGTTCATTTCATTGTAAGTGGGCAAACTTACAAAAACAGCAGGGGATCAAATCATTATTTCCCCTACAGTACTGTATGTGTGTGTGTGTGTGTGTTTATCGGAACAAAGGACAATGTATATGAGCATGTGAGAGGAGATGGCAGAGAGGATGTGTAGTGGTTTTGAGAAAAGGATTTATGAAAAAGGAAAAAAAATTAAAATTACCAAAGGTCAGTGAAGAAGATCTCGGCAACGGAACAGAAGGCCACAGACACGTCCTTTTCGGTAATTGGAGACTCAGGTGGTAAAGCAGCAGCTCCCATACTGCTAACCTATCAACACACGCACACACACACACACACCCACGCACACAGAGACCGATGTCAACGTATTCCTTAAGAAAAGAATTGCATGTGCAAGTACATAAAACAAACATCTAATAAGATATGCAACATACTGCAATATTCAACACATTAAAAATGTGATCCTTCCCCCCCAAGTGCCGAGCAAGACAGCTACAGCTAAAACATAGTCATTTGTCATGTGCTTAGAATTTAGACATGTAATTAAAATCTAACATCAGAACACGGCAAGTCTCTAGCAATGTCACTGACCCTCGTCTCGAGACGTACGTTCCTGCCGAGCAGTTTGTAATTAAAGACTTCCAAAAGAAAAAGAACTGACTGGAGATTCGGATCAGTTAGGTGACAGGTCTCGTCTGTTTTATTTTTAAACAACACCGTGAGACAGATCTTATGCGTTCCATTTGAAAAAGAAAAACCTTGTCAAGCTGTTTTTTTTCCTCAGACTCCACATTTGTTGTCAGGAGAAATGCTGTTATGTAATATGCATTGGGGAAATTTATCCCTGAAGGTTTCTTGAATTTTTATATTTTTTCCAGGTGTAAATATTCTATTATTTTACAGACTTAAGCTGTGGTTTTGATTCCAAGAAAGATTTTTGTTAGAAAGAAAGAAAGAAAGAAAGAAAGAAAGAAAGAAAGAAAGAAAGAAAGAAAGAAAGAAAACAAACAAATAAACTCTAACAATTAAATACTTATTAACAAATAAAATCAAATAATTATTTAACATTCAAATATAATTTATAAACTTTTTACACAGATGGATCGACTTCATCCAAAGCAACTTCGACATTTCCGCAAGCAAATAATTGCCCCCCGAAGGTTCTGAAGCATTCATGAGATTTAAACTGGATTATTCGATTCTAATCTATATTTCTTCTAATGTTGCATCTCCACCAAGTGGCCAAACACTGAACTGCATCTCAATTTACAAAAACACATCGACAGGCGGATCGGTGTATCTTCTGCAGTGATGCGGTCGATATACCAGTCTGTTGTGGTGAAGAAAGAGCTGAGCCACAAGGCGAAGCTCTCTATTTACCAGTCGATCTACGTTCCTACCCTCCCCATCACAAGATCCCGGATACAGGCGGCCGAAATGAGTTTCCTCCGCAGGGTGGCTGGGCGCTCCCTTAGAGATAGGGTGAGGAGCTCGGTCACTCGGGAGGAGAGGAGTCGGTCACTCCACATCGAGAGGAGTCAGCTGAGGTGGCTCGGGCATCTGTTCCAGATGCCTCCTGGACGCCTCCCTGGGGAGGTGTTCCGGGCATGTCCAACCGGGAGGAGGCCCCGGGGAAGACCTAGGACACGCTGGAGGGACTATGTCTCTCGGCTGGCCTGGGAACGCCTCGGTATTCCCCCGGAAGAGCTTGAGGAAATGTCTGGGGAGAGGGAAGTCTTGGCGTCCCTGCTTAGACTGCTGCCCCCGCGACCCGGCCCCGGATAAGCGGTAGAAAATGGATGGATGGATGGATGGATGGATGGATGGATGGATGGATGGACAAAACACATCTGTAAACTGACTCACTATTGTGTAGCAAACTAATACATCAAGCTGAATGTCACTTCCCTCGAATATGAATGTAGAAAAATCTTCTGCACTCTTCCAGTGTGTGTGTGTGTGTGTTTCCAGGAAGGTGGTGTAAATAATGTGTGTGTGTGTGTGTGTGTGTGTGTGTGTGTGTGAGTGTGTGTGTGTGTGTGCATGCGTGCGCGTGTGTGTGAGAGAGAGAGAGAGAGAGAGAGACTTCTTCTAAATATGCAAAATAGAAAACCTTCCCAAGGAAAAGTCACTATTTCAAGAATTACCCATGTTTTTAAAAATGTGTTAATTCTAGTCTCTTTGAATCTTAAAGCAAACGCTGTAAAATCTATGGCTGGGAGCATCAGAGTTTCTGGAGACTGACATCAATTTAAAAATATGCATTTCTTTAGTCTAGGCACAAAGTAAAATACCTCTATTATCAAAAACATAAAGTCGCATAATACTGCATCGTTGTCACTCCCATGATAATTATTTTAAGTTCTCTTGTTAACTGTATGACTGAAAAATTCTAATCATTAGACCTGATCATTCAGTCAAGTGCTACGTAAATGATTTCACGAGCCAGACCGAGCTAAATATTCTCACTGCAGTCAAAAAAAAAGTTACCAACCATCAGAAAACAGCAGACTTTTGGCTATTACATCTGAGAAACTTAGCCAAAAGTGCAGCTAGTTCATAACGCAGCCTGACGTCGTCCTCACCAGGAAGTCAGTACAGTACATTTCCACATTTTTTTTTAATCCACACTGGCTGCTTATTGACTTTTTGCTGATTAAAATGTCTTGTTTATGTTGTAGGTTCAATTCTAAAATGGTGTATCTCTGTGTACCTTGCTGATCTCTTGGTGCATTATATCCTATCAGATGTACACCGAGTTTATACTCAGTAATTACTTTCACAATGAAAACCAGGCATCAGTGATTCAGTAACTGATGATATCTCTTTGATATTAATATTACAGCTGAAAGCTCCCTATTTTGCACTAGCAACATATTAATTCATTAAGAATATATTACTAATTTACTTCGTGATCACCAGAATGTAAATAAATAAGAACATTTACAGACAAAGTCAGATTTTATCACACAAAATTCACCTTGATACACACTTCTTGCCCTTGCTTGTCTATGATGACTCAGAATCCGTCAGAAATTACCATCCTGTTGACTTGCATACAAAACGGCTGTCTAACGACTGTTCGGCGATGCCTAGGAAACCGAATTACAGTAAAACCGACGTTCACGTCAAGCTGAATATATTGAGCAGATATTATTTGTCCTAATTTATGGACTGGTTTCGGACTGCGTTCTTAATAGTCGTTAATAATAAATGCCTTTGATAATAAAGGTTTAGGTGAATAACTAAAATAAATAAGCTAGTTAAATCTCAAAAGAAAATTCTTTCTGCACTGGATTCCACGAATAGCTGATTTCTTGTGTAAATACTCATCACAAGACCTGAGAAGAAATCAGAGGCATTTATAAACTTATAAAATTATATTGTAGTTTTATTGTGTATATTTTATATTATATTGTAGTTTTATAAAGAAATTCTTTGATTCATTTCTTGAATTTAAAAATCTAAATTTCTTGAACAAAATATAAAAACATTCTGTCTGTGTACAGATACGGTAAAAGTTTTTTTTTATGTTCTGCTTAATAAATGTAAATATTATATTAAGTGCTGTTTAAAGTGTTTGTCCAGTCTCTGTAGCATCCCTCAATTTGGTATGGCTTCATGAACCTAGGGCAATTTCTACGCTGTTTTCTGCAATGCAAAGCAAGAGCTACACAAACATTTCTACATTTCTAGTTTGAGAGAGATTAGAGAGGTGTGAATAACGTGTCATGTCTGTGTAGCTAGAATTGCTCTCCCACATATATTATTCATATATATTAACCTTTTGTTCTATCTTTATGTTGTGTAAAGCTGCTTTGAGACAATGTCAATTGTAAAAAGCGCTATACAAATAAACTTGAATTGAACTGGACTGTACTATGAAGTTGCCAGTAAGTGTTCCTACTACTGGTTTTCATGGCAATAAAGTTCTCAATCGATTGTTATCGCATCATAACATCCTACAAGATGAAGGAGAATCTGTGTTTTTCACTCCCGTTGGTATTCGCTAAACTAAGTTACTCCATATTTGCATGAAGTTAACTTTAGTCACCCACATCTAATCACCAACGTTCACTGTCACTCGTGTCAAGAAGTCAGTAAACACTAGAAGCTCTCTGATTGCTTTAGCTCTGTGAGTCAGCTGTATGAACGACATACACACTAAAAATTCAATACGGTGTACCACTAGGCTGTGTTTTAGGCCCGATATTTATATTCTATTTATATCCAGCCCTATGGATATTCACATAAAACATAATGGGGTACTACTGTGTATCTTGCTGATCTCCTGATGCAGTATATGCCAACGGCAGTACATTCCCAAAGAACATTAGGTAATAGTTTTACTGTGGTTCCAGTGTTTAAGGCTCTGTGTTGTTGATGTTGGTGAATGATGACATCTCTGTTATAATAATATAACAACTGTAAGGTCTCTACTGTGTACTAGCAGTATATTAATTCACTAACAAGATAGCACTAATTTACCTAGTGATTAATGTAATGAAATAGTCTGCTTGATACATACCTCTTGCGCTTGCTTGTCCATGGCTTTCAGCATCACTTCAATGCCTTTGCTGAAGTACTGCACAGCCTCGGCGCCTGTGTGAATCTGACCCAGGTACATGTATTTACTGTGGCCTTCCTCTGGACTCAAATCCACCGCTTTCAGAAATACTTTCACTGATGTTAAGGGTGAAAACCATTTCAAACATCCTACACACACACCTACAAACTTACAAAATCTCTTTTTGGAGCACTTTTAACACTGAAAATGGTCAGATTATATATACAAAATATTTAGCCCTAATGAGGAAGGAAATATTCCCTGAGATGATACCAGGAAGAAACCTTGAGAGGAACCAGAGTCAAACTGTTTACCAGTGGCTAAAAAGTGGAATGTGTGTCTGTTTTGATGTGCCCTTGTTCAGCATTGAATTTCTTTGTCATGTCACACACTGCAGTGGAAATTAAAGGTGAGGTGCACGTTGTTTGAAAAATGCTTCAGAAAACTGAGTCGTGCCAAAAAACAAAACAAACGAGTAGCCAATGAGCAGAAAGGGGCGTGTCTTGTCAATATGCAGCAGAGAGAGTGTTCAGTGTGCATGTCTGACATTAGCCGAAAGCGACTGAAACATTGACATGGCGAATAAAAACAAAAAGCAATAAGGCAAGAAGCATGACCCGTGTTAATATAGGATCAGCCTTCCAGCGCTAGAGAGAACTGAACGTTTTCTGCGTGAAACGGAGCTAAACCTTTCACGGTACAACACACAGTACTACAAAAACACATTTGTATTACACATTTGTTCATTTATTGATAAAAATACCCCCTCGGCCAGCTGCCCCAGCAGGTTCCGCCATAATAGAGTTGCGTATGTATGTGTAGGGCGGAGCTATCAATACAGGGGTGACACCCATTTGGGTTAGGGGGGTGTTTGTTTTAGTGATTTCAAATGTCAACATTGGCTTTCAAACATCGTGCACCGCACCTTTAATAGCTCATCAGAAAGTAGAGTATTTGTAGTAGGTAATATTTTCATAGAAATGTTCCAAAAATTGTTCCAAATTTTCCAAATGGGTTGGCACTCCGTCCAGGGTGTATCCTGCCTTGATGCCCAATGACGCCTGAGATAGGCACAGTCTCCCCGTGACCCGAGGTAGTTCGGATAAGCGGTAGAAGATGAATGAATGAATGAATGAATGAATGAATGAATGGTTACTTTTCTAAGCAAATAGTGATATCAATCCTCTGAGATGCTCCAAGTGCTTCTTTATAAGCTTCTAAAATTTGAAGATGTTATCTTCAACCACTAAAATTCTGTGTATGGTTATCAGTCAACAGAGGGAACACACACATCTCACACTGAAAGCTAACAGAGTCCTGATTCCTTTTATATTTTATATTTTAAAATAATTCATTTGTTTAAGATTTTTTAAAATGTCCACACAGCTAGCATCGCTACTGTCTGGACCGTTTCCATCGCAAGCTAAAGGATATTTGTTTGGCTTTATCCATGTCCCCAAGCTCAGCGCAGATGTTTCCGAGCATGTCCAGAACGGTCAGGTTGGTAGGCTCAATGTCCAAAGCACGTTGACAGAACATCTTCGCCATTGGGAAGTCAAAATTGTCCATGCATTCTTCTGTCTAACAGAAAGATAAATAAAGAAGTATTATAAATTATTAGAAATTACACATGACCTGGATGAGTGCTGGCCTACATTAACTGGAAGATCCAAACACCTACATCACAGAAGCGGTCATTTTTACAGCACAAATCCAATATCGCTATAAATATCACTACACATCATTTTATGTATCTCTGTGCATCACCTTTTCCAGTAACTGATCAACGGAGTATTTTTCAGCCGTCTTCTTTTTGGCTCTCTCTTGCATCCTGGCTTTCATCCTGTCCTGTGGTGACATTGCTGTGCTCTCGGGACCTGAATCAACAAAAAAAAAGTCACACGATGATTATAATAAAAAGATATGATATATAAATCACTCCTCTCTACTACAGATGATCTTAATTCCAAAATGATATTCTAGTAGCTTGTTGGAGCAATGTGAAATTGCACAAAATACAAATCTATTTGAATGAAAAAGCTTTATCTGATACATTCAGCACGCAGCCAATTATCTTATACAGGGTTGCAGGAAACCTGGAGTCTTTTACAGGGGACATGGGGCACAAGGCATTGGACACCCTGGATGGGGTGCCAACCTCTGACAGCGCACAAACTTTTCACTGTTTGCTTATACACGTGACAAAGTGCTTCAAATCACAGACAGAACAGTGGAGATGTAGAGCTGCAGTGTGACACACAAGCCCAATCCTCACATTAGACACAGCGAGTGCACTCACACACACGTGTAAGAGAACAGAATGAGATATTACATGCTTTAAATTATACACAGTTCATGTAACATAAACAAGAGTTTAGATATTTTATGTGTTTCATATTAATCCGTTCTGTACTTTAAATAAGAAAGTTACATTTCTGTTGACTGGCCATATAGTAAAGGTTTTTAAAGTCATTTTTTAAAACAGCAGACCAATGATTTCTACTAATGTGTCAATATCGAACCACCTGAAATATATCAATAAATCTCAAAACACTGGTGCTGGTATAAGCTTTTTGATATACAACATTTTATATTATATTATATATGGTATATACACACACACATATACTGTATACACTTCATATATAAATATATACATCCATATGTGTATACACACACATATATAGTATATATGTGTGTGTATTTCATATATAAATATATACATTCATACATATACATACATATGTATATACATATATGTGTATAAATATAAATACAATATAAATGTATACACACACTCACATATACAAACACACACACTCACATATACACACACACACACACACACACATACATACGTACATTCATATATATATATGCATATATGTATATATATATATATATATATACATATATATATATATATATATACATATATGCATTCAGTATTTAATTAGGATATAAAAAGACCAAATCCCTTCAATTATAAGTGATTTTATGAAATGATGAAGGTTTTTTTTATATTATTCTATATATCCATCACTAAGCCATGTTGATCAGTCACAGTCACCAAAGTGATTACAGTTATATTAGAAACTTATAGTTTATTAACTAGACAATTACCTTTACGATTCTCTTTTCTTTTAGGTTTCTCTTTCTTTTTAGCCTTTGCTTGTCCTCCCATGGTTGTGTTCCAACGACAGCAACTCTGTTTCACACAAAATCTTTTATTAGATCTTATTTATAACGCAGATGTTTATATACAGCCTCGAAATGGCATGGGATTTTTAGCACCCTGACTTTTTTTTTTCACAATCATATTCACGAAGATTCAACCTTCTACACCAGGATTGGCTGGTAACTTTCTAGATTCGGTCCAATGATTGGCTATTAACAAGATGACAATAATAACTAGCCAATTAAAGTGCGGTTTAAAAGAAGAGGCGGGGTTTGTTGGAATACGGGTAGGAAAGTAACAGTAGTTGCCAGCATGTGGAGCGACGGTAAAGTCTAAGGCTTCACTTCCGGTAGAAAGTTTAGTTTCAAAATAAAAGTGTTATGATATTACAAAATAAAAGTGTTATGATACTTTAAAATAAATGTGTTATGATACTATAATATCTGCTACATTTATACGGAAACACGACCATCCAAAGTAACTGCAGAGTAAAATTTACATCATGTATGTATTAAAGGAGAGGTTTATCAAAACAGCTCAGACAGGAGAATGACCAACTGTCGCACAATAATGACGTAGATAATAACCTCACACTAACTCGTTACGCGGTGGTGCTGACGTCAATATTACGCGCCTTTCAATGCTAGAGCCATGTGAATGTCGCCGGGATCGAAATCGTGGAATATAAAGTGACGAAAGGTAAACAAGGCTCCTGATGTATAATCGTCGTTGAAAGCCTGTTTTCTGTTTAAAGTGGAATTCGTTACATTAGGAGATTGTAAATCCTGTTAGATTACAGTCTGGTAGCTTCTCCATAAGTACAAGGTCAGAATTCTTCCTCATTGAGCTGCTGTTTATTCACCTGTACACAAGCTGTAGGGCTCTCGAGTTTTAAAGACAGGCAAGAGTGACATCTCCAACCCCAAACACAACAATGGAGGGAGGTGGTGTTGTGTTTGGTAAGGATCACTGAACACAATTTAACCAAATGCAAAGTATTTATTCAATTTCCATTTATTAATGTGTGTGTGTGTGTGTGTGTGTGTGTGTGTGAGAGAGAGAGAGAGAGAGAGGGAGGGAGAGAGAGAGAGATTATGACTGGTGTTGTTTATTGTAAGTGTTTGTTGTCTTTTTGGACTTTTGGCCTAGACTACTTGTTCTGAGCAGGTGTTGTTAGTGAACAGGCTGTAAAACTGTTGGCTAAGTTACAGACACTTATGAAAACCTCATGCTGATTATCTGGGAAACATCTCTAACAGCAGTCAAAATGTCATTGTTTGTTGTGAATTTGTTGTAACGTTACAACAAGAGATCATGACTTACTCTGTGCTCAAAGTGATGCTCGTAGCTCCAGTGGTTTTCTCTGTGGGTGAACGAGGATGTGCTTTTTTTTTTTTCATTGGTTGTTGTTAACTCAACAACCAATGAAAAAAAAAAAAAGCACATCCTCGTTCACCCACAGAGACTGTCTGACTGTCATGCTCAATGCGTGATACTTGAGAGCCCTGAAGCTGTAATATAATAAGAATCATGTTTATGCTATTAAAATAAATGCCACAATCACCTGGTGTCTTGTTTTAGCATTCAGGGAGTTTGTGTACAAAGAAAGTCAAGTTTTTAAGCCATGAAGACAATCTGATGTTTTATTATTGTTGTCAGTTTGTTTATAATGTCTCAAATGTCAGCACTTTGGAACAGTCAGTCAACAATATGTCGAATAATCTCAGACATCTTCTTTTAGATGAAGTATGTCCCTTTTTTGTATTCCATTATGTTTTGTTTTATTTTTCTTATTTTTTTTTTGCTTGTACTATTTTGTCTGTATTATATTTTACATATTTGATCTGTGTCTCAATCCTCATCTTATTCTCTCTGTCTCTCTATCACTAACTTCCTGTTATAGAAGCACGACCGCTATGTGGATCCCGAGTCTTGAATTCTAGTCTTGCTTTGCTGAAGATTCTCCCAAATGGCCAGCAGGTTTTTGAGCCGTTGTGCTCGCCTTTTGGTTGTCTGCCCACAGGCCTCTTCGGCCACCAGTCGCCTTCATGCTCTCGCATCTCACCCGTTCACAGAGCATCCAGCACGATCCCAGTCCCTAATCCTACCCTCCGTCAGGCCCCTGAATCTGAGTGCAGGTCCAGAACAGGCGGATGAACCGAACATCACATTTACACGCACTGAACTGGATATTCTTGTCGAGAAGGCCACCACGCCACAGGATGTGTTGTCGTTGTGGGCGGAACGAGGCGGCTCGGCCAATCAAGCGGGCATGTGTCTGGTCCAACTCAGCCGATTGGCGGTGGAAAATAAAGATCTCGACAGGGCGAATATCCTTCAGGACCCTCGCTGCGAGGATCTGATGGGGTCTTTAAACTCTCAGGTAAAGATACAGAGTACAGGTACAGAGAGATGTGTGTTAAACAGCCCTGAGAGCGAATGCTGTTTGACTTCCATCCACACTGTCGGGTTCAGATATCGATTTTGACGATGTTTTACAGGTCACCAATGCAGTAGAAGATGACCAAAAAGTAACTAAAACCTCAGACTGCATACGGTTTCTCACTGTTAACTTATAAGCTATATCTATATACCTTATTTAGGTCAGTGTGGTGGCTCTTGGTTGTTGTTTGTAGAAACAGGGTTCGAGCCCCAGCACTGCCAAGCTGCCACTGTTGGGCCCTTGAGCAAGACCCTTAACCCTTACTTCTCCAGGGGTGCTGTACCATAGCTGACCCTGCGCTGTGACCCCAACCTCCAAAGTTGGGATATGTGAAAGAAGATTTTTTACTGTGCTGTAATGTATATGTGACCAAATAAAGGCTTCTATTCTATATCGATATTCTGTTTATATACCTATATCTATTGAGACCTTAGAATAAGGGCTAGAAAAGCACTTGCATTTCAACTTATACAGAACAAAACATGAGGCCCGAGATGCAAAATGAGTGCTGAAATCTGATTTGTATTCAGTAACCCTGTCACCAGGGTTAAATCCAGTTTCATGACCTGGGGATCTGCTGCAGATGTATTTTTCTGCTTTAACACACTGGTCATGCCACTGTGGTGCTAACATTGTTTATTTTGTTTTTGTTTATTTTAGGTGAATGTGATATGGAATGGCACACTGGTGTCTGTCTTGCGTGCTCTCTCCATTCTCGGTGTCCCTTCCAGCACTTCGTTGATGTCCTCTCTCCAGACAGAGGCACTGTGGAGGCTCCGGCGCTTCAACTACCGCCACCTTTCCTCACTGGCGGACTGGGCGTCAGGCTGGAAGAATCAGGGGTAAACAAAGGAGTATTAAATAAAGTACTAACATACTCTCCAGTCGCTTTACTCCAGTAGTAATAAGGTTTTTCAGTGCGTGGCACTCGTAGGGCTTCGCCGATACGGCCGCGCCCACGTCTTGTTGCTACCGGTTACTGCCACTCGTTTTGCTGGAAGTCTCCAGCTTTTATTGATGAGAAATTATGTCTTCTTGCGCCGTCACCGCGAGTCGCTGTATGTTCACACTTAATTACACCTCATGGTTACTGAATCACACACTTGATTCTGATTCAGTTGATTCAGCTGATAAGGAGCTTGAATAGAGGATTCACTACACACCATTTGTTAAATCGTATTGCAATACTGGACTAACTAGTCCAATACTGGACTAACTACTCGCTAAATTATTGTTTATCTGGTCGGATGATTCATAACATGAAAATTAGTCATCAGACGTTGGGTTTTAAATGCCAGTCGGTATTAAACCATGTGTCAGGTTAGAGTTAGGGTCATACATCAAGTTGTGTGGTTCGTATTATCTTGTGGTGCCTCCGTCTCTCGTGGACTTGTGTTTATTCACAATATCGTAACACGTTTTAAGGTTGATCAGGGCTCAGTCGTGCCATGACTTGTGCTGCTGCTGTGTGGATATGGACATTTACAGTTTGTGTAATTATGTTGCAGTAAGGTTAGAGGTGTGTGTGTGTGTGGTGCAGACAGGGAGATGAGCTACAGACGTCTGTGCTAAAGCAGCTGGAGCTGCGCTGGACAGAGGTGAACGACCCGCGCACCGTCACCATGCTCATGAGCAGAGCCGCTAGACTCTCACCTCCGCTCATGGAAAGGCTGGAAGATAAGGTAACACTCACACACAAACATGACCAATATTACAAACGACGTGTAGTTTATCGATGTAATGTTCACACAAAATGTACATTCCAATAAAGGTGGGGTCTCCGTTGTTTGAGAAATGCTTCAGAAAACTGCGTTGGGACGCCAAACAAAACAAAAACAAAACAAACGTGTAGCCAATGAGCAGAAAGGGGCGGGTCTTGTCAATATGGGTGGAGAGAGTGTTCAGTGCGCATGTGTGACATTAGCAGAAAGCAATTTTAACATTGACATGGAGGATAAAAATAAAGAAAGAAAGTGAAGAAAGGCTTACGATAAGGCAAGAAGTAGGACGTGTTAATATAGGATCAGCTTTCCAACGCTGGAGAGAACTGAAGGAGAAGGATGTTGGCGCATATTCACAGATTCAAGTTTCCTGAGTCAATAACTCCTGAGCTAAACGCTGTTACACAATTAACACCTCTTTTCTATCGTAGTAATGTAGAGACGCAGCTACAACCGTGTTTTGTGTAGTAACAGCGTTTAGCTCAGGAGTTATTGACTCAGGAAACTCCAATCTGTGAATATGTGACCAACTTTACTTAAGACACCGAGGCACTTTTTTCCTTCTCGATAGGTGAGTAACGTTGGTTTTACTTTGTTACACAGAACTAATATATGCCGTCCTTTGCATGAATATGCTTGTGTGTCATTTTTGCTTGTTTGTTTATCTGCAATCGTATTGTTCTTCCCTTCAGCTATGATAGACACATTTCATTCCATTAGTTGCCTGGGTTACGTATGTTTGTGTGGGCGGAGCTATCAGTACAGGGGTGGGACCCATTTGGGTTAGGGGCGTGTTTGTTTTGGTAATTTCAAATGTCAACATTGGCTTTCAAACAACGGAGACCCCACCTTTAAATCATGTATCACGCGCTGGCGGTATGTGGTAAGCGTCAGATGGATCCTTTATTTTTCACATACACATTACAAATTATTACTTCACAAATCCCAACTTTGAAGGTTACAGCACCCCCTAGCAGTGAGGACTTGGGGACTTGCTCAATGACCCACTACTGGCAGCTTGGCAGTGTTGAGGCTTGAACCTCAATCCTCTGATCAACAACCCAGAGCCTTAACCTCTCCAGCTTGTGCATGAGCTAGAATAGTTCAGAAAGGACAGGCAACATTGATCTGAATTCAAAATGATCAGATTACATAATTGCACCAGATAACACACAGTTATAGAAGGGAACCTGTGCCTATCTCAGGCGTCATCAGGCATCAAGGCAGGATACACCCTGGACGGAGTGCCAACCCATCGCAGGGCACACACACACTCTCATTCACTCACGCAATCACACACTACGGACAATTTTGCTAAAAATCATGACGCTCCTATTTACAAAGATGCTGATGCTGGATTTCTACTGCTGATTGACGCAGGTCGAGCGGGAAAAAAACGCCACACCTTCATTCTCCACATTCAATAATAAAAATGTGACTACTGCGTTTTATACTGTCGGCTGATTAACAGTAAATTTCTTTCTCTATAGTCGATTTGTATTTTTTGTCCTCCATGAACATGGTACAGAATCCGCTGCTCCCTGTTCAGGGTCACCACAGCAGATCATCCTAATAATTTTCAAAGGTTTTATGCCACTTGCCCTTCCTTACGAAGCCCTCCCTTTTTTTTTATGGACTTGGGGTCGGCAGGCCACCACCACAGACCAATCCACATGTAACTTATATAACTGTCGTATAAAGTAAACTTATTTACTCAGCTGGGTGGCTTTATATCCAAACATTTCTAAATTCAGAAGCTTTCTATAGAATATTCCATTAGCAACTTCAATAGCTAGGCTAACTAGGCAGCATCTGAAACAGGATTTAAGCCAGCTTATCATCTGTTATGTGTCTTGCATGTCTAATGCTACGTTATCGCCTTTCTGCGCCAGGCCCTGGAGTTAGCCGAGAAGTTCAGCACAGAGGACATCCGCAGAGCGATGTTATCCGTGGCGTTGCAGGGCCGCCGATCAGTGCCACTCCTGCGAGCGCTGTCCTACCACCTGCACCAGAAACCCTCTTCTGAACTCACTACACCTCTGTTGCTGGACATCGTGTTTGCATACGGTCAGTTTATAAAACTGCTTCAATTCTGATTTAGTCACAGTCCTCGTTACAGGTCGGAGTCTATGGGTTCGGGAAAAGCGAACAAAGTCATATTACGTAATAAAACGTTACAAAAGGAGAGAATTATCAGCTTTGCTTTAACAATGGTTAGTGTGTTCATTTGTTTTTGCTTAACACAGCCTTACATACATAGATATGGAGCATATTCACTATTTTGTAGTTTTACAACCTGGAATTAACTTTTTTTTTTGGTGGATTCATTATATGTGCATAGAAGGTACAAAAATGTTCATGAAACTAACAAAAATAATACGAAAAGTCTTTACCTTCCTGGGTGACAAGTGGAAGTAGTTTTCCCTGCAGTTGCAACTGGATCTGGATATTTTGATCCATTAATTTGCTTGTTAAAATTATGGTATGGGAGACAACAGATCAGTAATGAGGACATGAAGGTAGAAAAAGGTCTGTGGGTAAATATTTTGCATGGCGATGGACCGTACGATAATACCGTACAGTTTGTTTTAAAGGCTTTGTCTGTGTTGTTATTCAGTGTTGCTGTTCTGATATTCATTTCCGCAGGTAAGCTGAATTTCCACCAGACTCAAGTGTGCCAGAGGTTGGCTGCTGAGCTCCTGCCTCGATTACCAGAGATGAGCGCCACTGAAGTCATGCGCTGTTCAAAGTCTCTAGCCTTCCTGAAGTGGCTCCACGTGCCTCTGTTCGAGGGATTTGCTCAGGTTTAAACTCTATATGTTCGACACATCGACATATTACACATTGGGTGTTTTATATAATATAAACATACAAAGAAACAACTAAAGCTAAAGTTCATGGTGTTGAACTCCATCTGTTCTGTTTAACGGATAATTGACGTCTGAAAAACACGGCAGAACGTTTACAGGCTGAAAAAGATGCCATGGTATATTTCATTGACATCATAGACAGTGTTGCCAGGTCAGTATTTTTTCTGTGGAATATAGTTGACTCATAAGCATACGTGCCTTAGTAAATAGTAACGCTAGATATCGTCAATAGTTATGCTAGACATCTCTAAGCTGGGAAGCTAGCTTGCAATTATATAAGGAATTAAATGGTGAATGAATGGTGTGTGCTGTTATAGGGAAATAATCAACAGGCACCTGTTTTTTCCTTTAACACCACAGCAGCAATGACTCAATCACGTCGCGCTTTTTAACCTTTTATAGTAACATTTGATGTCGTCTTAGACCCATGAAACATGGGATGAACATCTAATGCACAGCACACACAAAATCTGAAACACCGCAGGAGTTTTAAAGTCCTCATCTGATTGGTTGGATTCTACAGGATTTCCAGGAGGTGTGTGTGTGTGTGTTTGTGTGCACCTTATTTGACAGTTCATCTGGAAACAAAGCTGTCGTGAGGCTCGACTTCTTTCGTGGAGGAAGAAATCCTTTGTGTTTACAACTGTGACACATATGAGGATGTTTTATTACACACCAGACTGCTTTTGTAGGGACATGACATGATGCCAAACAAAACAAACTCTGGTTGGTTGCTTTGAATGTCAGTCAGATGCCCTCTTGGTCACTGCCGTGGAGTCCAGACCTTGTGCCGTCAGTCTGAAGGTCTGGGTACAAGAGACTGCATTCGATGATGTGGAAAGTAAACAAAAACCTTAGCTCCTATTATCACTTGGTTTCTAGCAGCAATAACCAGTCATCTTTTTTATATATAGATATCTTCTGAAGCTTTCTGTGGTACAGAGAAACCTCACAGTCGTCTGTACGGAAGACTTTCCCCTGGAGGAAAAACATGACACCGACACCGGAAACCATAAATGTTAATTTAAAAAAAAAATTTGTTCAGAAAACATCACCATATTCACACTGAACATAAAGGTGTCTAGCATTAGACTTGGATTATGTGGGTTATCTGCTATCGAGTGAGGTGTTGCTATAGAAACAATACCAGGAGCGCTTTAATATAATATAATACAAACCTACTATTGAAATGACCAAGCTGCTTTTAAATGAAATTAATCAACACCTGCTGACCAATCAGATTAGAGCTTTCAGAAACAACTCTGTGGTGACAGTATGCATATAAACACACACAAACACACACACACACACACACACACATATATATATATATATATAACATGCCTTTCTTTCTTCTTTCCATTTAGCACTTTGTAAAAAACAGTGAAAAGTACAGCATGTTACAGATGTGTAACCTCCTCATGGCCTTCGCCAGGCTTAACTTCCAGCCCAGTAACAAGGAGGAATTTTACGCAAAGGTAACCAATCAGAAGTGAGATGTAAAATGCATATATGTAAAATATTGTTATAGGTTGATACAATTAAAAATGATTTTATTTGTCGTGTGTGTAGATTCATGAGGCTTTGGAAAGCTCCTGGCAGAGCCTGGAACCTTTTGTTTTGACCGATGTAGTCTGGGCTCTCTGCATTTTCCAGCAGGCCAAACCCGAGTTTATTGCCGCTATCATCGATCCTGCGTTTCACAGCAAAGTTACAGGTGGGAATCGCTGTGCGGTTGTGTAGCACAGCACGCAGTGATGGAATGTATGAATACATTTTGACATTCACCGACTACACTTTTATTTTCATTTTAAAGCAACAGTAAGACCTCATAAGATGTGACTTGTTCTGTTTGAACGTTTATCAAAACCATGTTGTGCTTCAATAGTGTCAGGATATTAAATATTAATTGATAAAATGTCAAATGTAGCCTCATATTTGGGCATCATACAAATTTGGGCAACATACAATACATGTCAAATATGCACAAAAACCCTGTTGCTATCATTTCATATATATATTACTATATATTTTTCAATACAAAGTTCAATTAATACACTCACCAGCCAGTTGAATCAGTTTACATTCAATTAATGAACACGTACATCAGAATGGAAAACATGCTAACACAGTGGTCCAGAAACTGGTGAGCTACTCACTCAATATAGCAAGTGTCTGTTTCTTCACCACTAGGTGGCAGTGGTGCTCGTGCAGAGAACTACACACTGAAGGTGCTTCATATTGCAGCCTCAGGACAGCTAGAATCTGGCATCCGTGCCACTTTGCCCCTTCCAGCAGTCCATGAAAAACAGGCCAAGCAGAGCCTGACACCTCTTCAGACCACCCTACACAAAGCCCTCCAGATCCTCACTGAAAATCGTACAGAAGCCCTGCGCAAAAACATCAGCACCGTGTACGGGTGGACTATAGGTGTGTGCGTGTTCGTTTACTGTCACTCTCTGCTGTAGCAAATGTTGGAAGATTTCCCAGTGAAGCATATTAAGAGCCAGAATGTGTATTTATTTGCTCTGGCACTATTTTTAGATGCGGAATTGGTGGTGAATTCTGAGAATAAGCCCATAGACCTGAAGAAACTGGAAGCGCCACACTTACCTGGAGGGGGCAGCACAGAGCGTTTACCTCAGGGGGCACGAAGGTGAGGGTTAAAAAAAATAATAATAAGCCTAATTACTTGACCACAAAAATGAGCCATGTTTAAATATAGTCCAAGATGATAATCATGTGTAGAATATCGTAATTTCTCTGTTGTGACTAATGATGTTGTCATGTAATGTGAAAAAAAAAAAAACAACAACAATATATCCTGTGGTGTTTATGTACCAGTGTGTGTTTGGCATGGTTTAACAAAACTGTTCCCTTATTGGACAGCCTGTCTGTCTGTATCTTTCTTCACTTGGATGTCTTTTGACTCTCGTTTTGCATGTGTCTCTCTGTCTGTCTCGTGTCTCTATGTCTTTAAGCCTGGAGCTGTTTGTTGGTCTTACTATTTCTGTTTGTCTGGGGATTTTTGTCTGTCTGTTTGGCTGCTTAACAATGTCTTTGTCTTTCTGTCTGTATGTCTCTGTGTTTGTCTGTGTTTTTGTCTGTGTGGTTGGCTCTGTGTGTGGCAGACTGTTTATCAATGTGCCTGTCTGTCTGAGCATCCCAACCCGGGTTATTCTTTAAAATTATATCTATCTGTGCCCAGAAGTTTCATTATAGTTATAATTTTTCGTGTGTGTTTTAGGGTGGCTTTCCTGGCCTGGGAGTTTCCTCATTTTGCCTCTAGAAGCAAAGACCTACTGGGCCGCTTCGCCATGCAGAAGCGCCACCTGCAGCTGGCCGGGTTTCTGTTAGTGGAGGTAAGTCATTTAGCGAGAGAGCCAAAGATGGAAAGACCAAAAAAACCACAAGGAAGGAGGACTATACATGATGATAAATGTTTGTAAGATTATAAGTCTAAAGTAATTTATAGCCACGTGATCTTTTAAATCACACCATGACTGCAGTTCCTTTATGTTAATCTCAAGGATGCTTCTGAGAGGCTTGTTAGCATTTGCTTCATTTTCGTAGAGGCTAGAAAACTTATGCTACATGCCTAATTCGCAAACAGTGTACTCATTCATTCATTCCATCAGTCAAGATTCAAGGTGCTATTTCAGACGTAGCAAGAGTTACACTACATTTGCATAAAAGTGTTCCTTTACATAATAATAATAATAATAATAATAATAATCTGTAGCATCTCTCATGTTAATTATGTCAAGCTATTCTGTTCATTTCGAATATATATACTGTACACTACCAGATGTTTTCTATTTACAGGCAGCTAACATGCTACCATGTTACGCAGTGTGTGAGACTCTCAGGGCATTAATGTCACAGATTTCTGTATGTTTCTGTATTCTTTACATGCTGTGACTGTCAGCCACAGCTAGCACAGATTAGCTAGGTCCACGCTGCAGCGTCTGGCGTAGCAGATTGTCCCATGCCTGGCTTAAAAATAGCACAGAGCTGCAGGAGAGAATTGAGTCAGTCTCTCTCTCTCTCTCTCCCTCTCTCTCTCTCTCTCTCTCTCTCGCTCTCTCTCTCTCTCTCTCCCTCTCCCTCTCTCTCTGCAGCATTTAGAATAATCCTGTTAGAACAGGATTGGCTTGGCTAGTTCTTCAATTAGACTGAGAAATGATTAGGTAATATTATAGTTTAAAATGAAAGTTCAATTCAGTTTATTGGTTATAGCGCTCGGACGTTGGGGAAGAAAAGCAGGATTCTGTAGACTGTTTTGTGTCCACATATGTTAAGTAAAGAACTTGTGTCTAGATTTTGAGTAACTGCGATACCTCCTCTCCTTTGTTAGGTGGGGTGACTTATATAACTATAACCAGGCAGATAAACTTCATTTAATGCAACTAACTTGTTTAGTTTAATCTATTTTTCTGTTAAGCCTAGAACACTAAATTTCTGATCAGTAATCATTTCATTAACAATAAGGTCTTTAGATGCAAGAGATCTTAGATTTAACGTTCTTAGCTTCAGATCAAAAGTACTGGCTCTGCATTCACTATGATCTTGTTTTATGCTAATCAGGTTACTAAAACAAATTTTGAGTGTTTATACATTTTATTTAACTCGGGAAATAGACAGTCTTTATATTGTGCACCCTGGTTGAAGACTCGGCCATCTAGCAGACAGTAGGATTAGCCTGCTTGTCTGCTCCCTGACCCTGGCTCTGGATTATCACTGATTAACTAGGCCTGTTCTCAGACTGTGTGCTATGCTGCACGAAATGAGAACAGCACATTACAGAGTGTTTTTTGTCATTGTACATGTACATAATTCAGTTAACTCATGTGTTACATGTTCACTCTTACCCCTTTTCCACCAAAAAGAACCGGGTGCTGGTTCAGAGCTAGCGCTGGTGCTGGTTCACAGTTGGTTCCACTGGCGAACCTTCTAAGAACCGGTTTGCATTTCCATCGGTTAGAGAGCCGTCACAGAGCCGAGTCATGGCAGATGTTGCTTTACTGTTAATGCTCATGGCTTTGTGAACCTACATTGGCATCCAAACGCGGCGAATCCAACGTGTACGTGCAGCTCCATGTCATCTGTATAAACAGATGTGATCGAAAAAGTACATAACATTTTTATCATTAACACAGAAAAAAGTTAGCCTTAGCATGTAGCTACCTACTATCCTGTGTGTTGATAATTGATCATATTGTGTAAAGTAAAAGTGTATTAAACATTAGTATACTTAAGGTACATTATCAAATAAATCGCTAACAGTAGCCCCGCCCACAGCCCCTGACGCAAGCGGTTCTTAAGTCTAGACCAGCAACGTTTTGGTGCTACTTAAGAACCACTTTTCCTGGTTCAGAGCCGGTGCTTTGGCTGTTGAAAAAGAAGGAACTGGTTCTAAATTAGGCTCTGGCTCCGAACCAGCACTCAAACTGCCTCAGTGGAAAAGGGGCATCTGTGGACCCTTTGGTACTGTTTGGGTCAAACTGACCGGGGAACATTATTGGCGTTTTAAATGCATTACAGTATTTTTATGTATTTGTTTTAAAACACACAATGTCTGTAAGAGCCAATATTAATAATGTTGGCATGGTTTGTGTCCACTGTGACCAGGGTTACTGCAAATCAATACAGAATTCTTCTTTTCGATCACATTATATTCTGAGGATAACCCCGCCCCCTTTTACAGAGTATAAGGCTCTCTCAATGCTTTGACAAGTATGAAAATGATGTAAATTTTATGCTACGGCCCTCGCGGTTACCAGATCTCAACCCAACTGAACACCTATTTTCTTGATTGGGTGTGTGGATAGCTAAATTTACATTTACATTCACTGCATTTGGCAGACGCAGTTATCCAGAGCGACGTACAGAAGTGCTACATACCATAGCCACATGTTTTACCTGCAACCAGATATCCATAGTGAAAATGGATCAAAACCTACTCAAAAATGTATTCTAATAAAGAAGACGATTAACAAGAAATCTAATCGACAGAACAGTGCAGCAATTAATTCTTCACCTGAAGAGTGACCAGTGAAGAGATGTCAATAGAGCTTGGAATTAAAGCATGTAATTATTGCTATTTTTTTTTTTATTAAGTAAATTCAGGTAGGCGAGGGATCGCCTGGAATGTAGCTGGAATGGAATATAGCTGGAATGAAATTGTTCTAAAATCATTTCAAAATGTTTGAAATTTAGTCCTGGTGGAAATATTGTTTTCTAAGCCACATACAGTATGACCTTTTGAAATTTGTATAGCGCTCTTAAGGATGGACACGTAACAAAGCATCTTAATACATTTATCAAACTCATTTTTATATTTCTATCAGTTTATCTCTAATGACTAACTCCCTGAGATAATATTGGGTAGAAACCTTGAGAGGAACCAGACTTGAGAGAGTAACCATCATCATCTGGGTGTCACCCGTGTGAAATTCATATAATTAAAAACTGCAGTTGTGTAACCAGGTAATCTAGCATTAACATGAAGTTTTGTCTCTCATCAGGTTCCATACTTTGAGTGGCTAGAGTTGAAGACGGATTGGCAGCAAGTGTCCTATCTGAAGGATAAGATCGGGAAGGCTGTCGCTGAGGACATGGCTAAGTGAGCTTATGGATTGCAGCGTGTTCACAAACCAAAGCAGAACTTCTGAAACGAACAGCATGGCAAATCAGTTTGAGCACCGAGATGTTTAGATCCAACTATAAAATGAAGACTCATTAAACATTACATTATTCACCAATAATAAACATACATGAGCATGGACCATCAGGATCTTCATGCAGATACAACACTGAACACTCTTCTTAATTTAACAATAAGTTCTAATTATGATGCTATAAAATAATTGATTAGTATTTATGAGTATCAGAGGCTCCAAGATACGATTGGCTTGGGTGGTACATCTGCATTTTGTATACTTCTGTGTGAAAACCTGCTTGATATTGAGCTTATTTTTAAAATGTAGCTTTGTTTTATGCTGTGATCGAAAACAATCTGCGTTTCAGGTGTATACAACATTATCAAATTACAGAATAATTCCAGTTTGTGTCTTTTATCCGTGCGCCATTTTTAAACGTGTATACGTCCGTAGAACCTGTTCAGCTTCGAGCATCAGATAAACAGACTTTTATACTGTGAATAATAACCAGCCAGACAAAACATCAGTTCTGCGAGTCTTCTAAAAACTGTAAAGGATGTCTCTTTGGAGAACTCTCCTTCCACTAATAATAAACTCCCACTTACCAGTTGTGATGTGGTTGCCTAGACAACAGGATGGGGCTTTCCTTGTTGCCAAGGAGACAGTCATTGAGGCTGCTTTAAAACGGAATGGGGTTTGCACAGACCTAAGAGTTTGAAACATTTAAAAACATCATTTTTACATATGAAATGTAAGATTCAGTCATCTTTGTGAAGTGCTGCATATGGACAGAATAAAATGTTATTTAAACTTGTATTTGGTTTCAATTTGGGTTTTAGTGGTTGAGAATTATTCAGATGCTTACTAAGCATAGCAAATTAATTGTAGGGGGAGTTTGGGATATTACAAGGATGTTGACGAGGATATTAAACGATGGTGATTATTTGTGTTAATCAGATTTAAATCCTTAGAATCTGTGAACAATATTAAATTATTTGAACTTTAAGTTCCCATAAAAGGGAGAATACTAATTATTACACACAGAATTCAACACTGAGAGGGACATCAGAAGGAAGACAAAAGACAAATATTGCAGATTAAATGAGAAAACAGTACCTCCTATCTATATTTAAAAAAATGCTACACACTCTGTTAAAATGGCAAGTTTTTGTCCTGTCAATCATGTCAGAAAGGTTTCCACCCTCACATCATCAATAATCACCAGCGCCCCAGTTCCACCGGCAGCTACAGTATGCATGACCACTTCCTCCATCAGGTTTAACAGACGATGTGGTACGCTTTGGATCATCAGCCCTTCCTTTCCTTCCTTTCCTTCTCTTCCCTTCATTCTGATACAAGTTCATCTTGGTTTCATCTGTCCAGAGAATCTTGTTCTAGAACTGGGCAGGCTTTAATCTTGTCTTATCTGGTCTTCCTGTTCCTCAACGTCTTTCCAGTGGTTTGGATTTTAAGGTTAACCCTCTTGAGTGTTTTTGTGTTGTCTATTCCAGATTTTAATATTTTATAATAAAAAGCGATTCTTACTGTTATTGTTTTGTCCCAGACAACCATAAACACCCATTTGCATTTTAACAATACAGCCATTTCTGTAGTTCCTTCAACAATGACAATAAAATTTATATTAGTTAACTGAAAAAGTTATATTTTAAACTATTTAACCATTTCAAATGTTCCTTATTAATTGCTTGATATGAATTTATTCCAGACATTTCCTCTGTGTCTATAAGGAGTGACATTAAAACAAATCATTCAGAATGTAATAAAATAAATGACTGGTTGATAGATGACTAATTGTTTTCTGTATTTGTTTATTGGATGTTCTTCAGCCTTCAACATAACCTCTGAATACTCAAAGATATGGAAAGAAGAACCTTCGTTCCTTTGTACAGCCATCTTTATGCATGGCTGTATGAGAGGTGACAGAGTTTATCTACGCCACAACATCATCAGACACCCTTACATGTCTTTCTTTGTGGCCACGGTTCATCTGAAATCTGCTTAGCACAGCCATTTAATGAGAGTTCTTACATCAAACAGACCCAAGTGGACAAGTGGGACAAAAGGATGGATTACTTAAATCCATTAAAGACTTTGGTATGCCATGGCAACGCAACCAAAAAGCAAAGCACTGTATTCGCCTGTATTGCTTTTGCCAGGATCAGAGAGGACTGAACTATTAAAAACAATGATTTTGAATAAAACATGTACCTCTGCTTTCCATATGAATATGTGTAATTACTATTTGAAGATGGAGAGTGTGCATGATCAGGTTTTCAAATATTCAGGTACAGATTTTGCTAATTCGGACCATTTATTTTATTCTATTGATATGTTTGGTCCATTTATTCACAGATTCTCTTCAATATTAATATTTAATCACAGATTATCTTTAATAATTCCTTTACTCTGGTCAGGGTAACATCCAGGATGTAGCTGGAGCCTTTTATGGGAACGCTGGATATGAGGCAGGAATACACACTGGATAGGACTCGCACGCTCATTCAAACCTTCCAATGATTGGTTGCTCTTAAATAGATTGGAATTTTGGTCATTGGTTCTGAACTTAGAAATTCTATGTAAGCGAAAATTTTATCTTATTTAAAAAAAAAAGAACTAGAACCATATTTGGGAATTAGAAACTTACAATTTTACTCCGATCGTCTTCAGTTGCTGCTTGTTTTTAGGTCTTTCCGCATTCAGTTTTGTCTTCACTAACTAAAAAGCATGCATAGTTGGGTTGATCTTGTTAGAAATTTGAGCTCATTCCCAAAGAGACTTAAGTGTCATAAGGTAATATGTTTAGAACTCTAAATGAACAACCTTGATTAAATTGTTAGTATGATATCGGCAGCAGGACATCAAGGACCGTCACTAAACAAAGGGTATACGTGAGCATGATTACCATTTAAAGTGACCATCTGAGTGATAACACCTGTAACATTGCCAAGCAAAGGTGTACGTGACCGTGATTAACATTTAAAGACAACTGGCTAGACGACAATGTGTGACCCAGCCGTTTGGGAGACACTTAAGTTCTTACACTTAATACACATGAAAAGCAAAACCCCATTTAAACTACAAAGAGGAAAATCAGAATAAAATTCTTGAGCAGGATTTGTCCTGGGTTCTTCTTGATTTTCATGAACCCTAAGTACTTTGTCACTGCTACGCTGGAATAAACTTCTTCTTCATTAAGACCTTTGCCCTCATTGTTTTATTTTGGCAAATTAAAAAAAAATCCCTTTCTTTGTGTTTCTCATCAGAAAGTACGGCTTTCCAAACACTTTAGAATTCATCCTTCTGCTTCTCCTTCGTCTCCTATCTGTTTCTATCAGCAGTCACATTATCAATAAACGCCAGTGATCCAGTTCCAGCTTTGGATCATCAACCATTCCTTTCCTTCTTCATACTCATCTCTTTCCATCGTTCTGGTACAAGTTCATCTTAGTTTCATCTGTCCAGAGAATCTTTTTCTAGAACTGGGTTGGATTTTTTAGAAATTAGATGATTTCTAGTTAAGTCTAATATGACATTTCTGTTCTTTAGCATTTCAATTTGTTTGCATTTTGAGGGAAACCTTTACTTGGCTAGATGAAGTGGTTTTTATTCACCATGAAAGGAAGTATTTGACCATGCACCCACTTTAGTTGTCTTCTGTGGTCTTCCAGGTCTGTTGGCATTGCGAAAGCTCACAAGTGAATTCCGTCAGGATCCAGCCGGGACTTTGGCCACGTGCTTTTGTTTATGTTCTGTGTCACGTGTATGCCCCACCTTTGTTTACTTCCTCCCCGCCCTGCACACCTGTTTCTCATGTGTTAATTGTCTTGTGTATTTATCCTTGTCGTCCTATGTCGTCTTTGTCATGTCATGTCATGTCATGTCTTGTCTTCTCGGGCCCTTGTCACCATTTCGTGTTTTTAGTTAATAAACAATTTTATTTTACGCTATCCTGCATTTGGGTCTTCTGCTTTAGGGGGATTTTTGTATATTTTTTGCCCTGTGGTGGAGGGCTTTTCCCGTCCTTCCCCCCCTTTCTGGTTTTCTGGACTTGCGGACATCGCTCGGCCCTTCTGCTCTGCTGTGGACGTCGCTCGGCCCTTCTGCTCTGCTGTGGACGTCGCTCGGCCCTTCTGTTCTGCTGTGGACGTCGCTCGGCCCTTCTGCTCTGCTGTGGACGTCGCTCGGCCCTTCTGCTCTGCTGTGGACGTCGCTCGGCCCTTCTGTTCTGCTGTGGACGTCGCTCGGCCCTTCTGCTCTGCTGTGGAAGTCGCTCGGCCCTTCTGTTCTGCTGTGGACGTCGCTCGGCCCTTCTTCTCTGCTGTGGACGTCGCTCGGCCCTTCTGTTCTGCTGTGGACGTCGCTCGGCCCTTCTTCTCTGCTGTGGACGTCGCTCGGCCCTTCTGTTCTGCTGTGGACGTCGCTCGGCCCTTCTTCTCTGCTGTGGACGTCGCTCGGCCCTTCTGTTCTGCTGTGGACGTCGCTCGGCCCTTCTTCTCTGCTGTGGACGTCGCTCGGCCCTTCTGTTCTGCTGTAGACGTCGCTCGGCCCTTCTGTTCTGCTGTTGATGTCGCTCGGCCCTTCAGCTCAGATGTGGACTTCACTCGGCCCTTCTGCTCGGCCCTTCAGCTCGGCTGTGGACATCGCTCGGCCCCTCTGCTCTGCTGTGGACGTCGCTCGGCCCTTCTTCTCTGCTGTGGACGTCGCTCGGCCCTTCTGCTCTGCTGTGGACGTCGCTTGGCCCTTCTGCTCTGCTGTGGACGTCCCTCGGCCCTCCTGCTCGGCCCTTCTTCTCTGCTGTGGACGTCGCTCGGCCCTTCTTCTCTGCTGTGGACGTCGCTCGGCCCTTCTTCTCTGCTGTGGACTTCGCTCTGCCCTTCTGTTCTGCTGTGGACGTCGCTCGGCCCTTCTGTTCTGCTGTTGATGTTGCTCGGCCCTTCAGCTCAGCTGTGGACGTCGCGCGGCCCTTCTGCTCGGCCCTTCAGCTCGGCTGTGGACGACGCTCTGCCCTCTCTGGCTGCTCCTACTTCCTCCCCACCTCTGCACACCTGTTCCTCATGTGTTAATTGTCTTGTGTATTTAACTGTGGCGCGTTGCCTATGGCAGCGCAGAATCCTTGTCGTCCTATGTCGTCTTTGTCATGTCATGTTATGTCTTGTCTTGTCAAGCCCTTGTCACTGTTTCGTGTTTTTAGTTAATAAACCCTTTTATTTTATGCTATCCTGCATTTGGGACTGTTTTTATCCCTGCGTCCCTGACAGAATTCACTCTTATTAAGAATGCGCCAAAAGTTTCTGCTCTCCTTCTTTTTCTCTCGTATATCTGTTTTTTGAATGTTTGTTTGTTTGTTTTCTCAGTTTAATGATGGCCTTCTTCACTTGCATCAACACCTCTTTGGATTGCATATTGAGAGTTCCCATGAGCAGCTACCAAATGTAAATTCAACACTTGGAATCTACTCCAGAACATTAATCTCCCTAATTTGCCATGAAATAACAAGAAAACAATGAAACCATGACCATGAAACTGTTTATCAGTCAATTGTTGAATTATTTAGAGGAAAATAGAGGGATAAAACATAACATAAAAAATGGCTGTTTAATTAAAATTGTCGACTTCAATCACATCTTGATTGCTCATTTCAAATCAATTACAGAGGAAAATAAAGAAAGAAATTATAGCATTGTCCAAATGCTTATGGACCCGAACGTACACGACCGATGATGTAAAGCATGCACTGATTCACAATGCTTAAATAGTTTATTTCATGCTAATAAAACCGATATGACAATATAATGGTGAAATTACACAGATCATTACCATTCATCTTTCAGCTGTCACTCTTCATGGCTGATGAAATGTTGAGTTTGCATGTGACTATGATCACTCTGTACTTTTCTCACTCTGTGCTCAATCTATCACATTGCTAATTGACTTAACACTGTGGAGAATTCAGAATTGGTGAGAATCAATATTGCATTACAGATTAGGGTGGAAGAGGTTTGGGCAAGCCTATACAAGCAGTACAATTAAGTGTGCGTTTGTGTATGTGTATGTGTGTGTGTGTGTGTGTGTATGAGAGAGAGAGAGAGAGAGAGAGAGAGAGAGAGAGAGAGAGAGAGAGAGAGAGGTTTAAGTACTTCCAGGAAAGCTTGAACAATTCCTCTGAACAGAAGGCTAGTCAGCTCTTCACCTAGAAAGGTTCATTCTTTCAGAAATGAAAGTGAAAGAGAGGGAGTAAAAAGAGGTCCCTAGGAAAATCCCATAACATTGGAAACATTGGGATTTTCCACACACACACACAGTTTCTTTTCTAAAGATGCTGTGAACATTTTACTCAGCTCAGTTGCTGTGGAAACATGGCGCATGGTTCTATGCAACAGCGTCCCACTGCACTGAGGAAAAGATATATTCTGCCCTAATTTAGGTGGCAGGTGGTTTAAAGGAATAACAGTCCCTTTTTTTAGTGAGGTATGAGCTCAGATTTTAGCATCACTGATGCTATGATAATAGATCGTAGAACTTAAATTTAACTACATTTATGTCCATAAGTTTGGATAGTGACACAATTGATGTGTTTCTTTACTCTATGCCTGTGGACAAATAATTCCTTCCTTGATTAATAAAAACCTTTTCACAACATCTTGCCAAGTCAAGAACAATCTCAAGGAAGCAGGCTTATTATTGTCAAAGTCTAAATTCAAGAGCCAACTTCCTGAATGTAAATAGAGGTTAAATAGAGGTTATACCTCAAGATTCAAACAAGTAGAAATGCTAAAGACAAATTAGACTTGAGCTAGAAAACATCTAAAAAAGATTTTCTGAACATATGAAACCAAGATGATGAGAATAGAAGAGTATGGATAAGGAAAGGCAGGGCTGATGATCCAAAGCTGGAACTTGGTCACTGTTTTTTATTGATAATGTGACTGCTGTAGAAGTAGAAGAACGGACTGTGAAGTGTATAGAGCTGTACTTTCTGCTCTGATGGGTAAAACCCGAATCAATCACCTGACCTCAACACTTTGAGTATGGTTTTCACTCAACAAAACTTAACGCACAGAAAGATTCAAATACAAGGTGTCTGCAGGAAAGACCTGGCAAAGAATATCAAAGGAGGAAACTGAGGATTTTCTGATGCTGAAATTGAGGATTTGCACGCAGCTATTAAAAACGATCCCTATATGTATAATTTTGTTAGATTATCCAATTACTTTTGAGCCTGTGAAGACGGAGGTGTAAAAAATGACTAATTACTTAACAGTCAATGTAATATTTTGTCTACACTTCAATCATACTGTATGCTAATTGCTTCATTTCAAATCCATTGTGGTTTTATACAGAGTCAAAATGACAACAATAGTCAAAAGTGATTAACGAATAAGATCACAGTTTCCAAAGGCATAAAGAGAATTATGTGGTGGAAAATAGATCACACACTTACAATGAAAAAGGCAGCTGTTTTTCAAGTGGTTCAAGTTGCTAATGGTCAGTTGGGTTCATGTTTTGTATGCTTACAATGTTTTGGTGTAGTAACATGCACTTTGGCTGGATAAGACTACTAATTCACTACTGATAATGTGATAGATTGTGAGGGTCTAGAGGATGTGTCACGCTGTGTAATCACTTGAGCCACCTGCTGAGAAAATATTTGCATGCTATTTACACAGTATTCTCTACTGTGAATATCGGTCACACTTTTATATCACTTTCACATCAATTCCCTGTATGCTTCATTCTGCACCTACATAAAAAGAGGTAAACGATCTATTACATATAAAACTTTGTGGCTTTGATTGAAAGTTTGAGATATTGATATGCAACGTGTGCTTGTGTCACACTTTAATGTTGCTATTGATCAGATAGAAGGTGCTGCTAATAAGTTGCATGCACTTTATTTTTCTGAGACACAGGATTGCATTGAGAGTCTGCATTATAGCCAAAATGTAGAAAGAAATCAGCCCCAGCTTTGCTTCTACTGTTCTGTGTGCTTTGCCTCTGACCACCGGTGGTGCTGTTGTGCATGGTTTAATAAAAGACCAAAATAATCCACATGTATTATGACAAGTATAAGAAAAAACTAATGTATTCACAAAAAAATTGATGTTTTTTAACATCTCTAAAATAAACTAGTAAGTTAAATACAGGGTATGTGAATTATATGAATAATTTTATTCAATCCTTTCATCTGTCCCTGTTTTATAATAATCAATTTATACTCGATTGTAGATAGTGATTCATGTATATTAATTTGATAATAACTAATTTATGCGACTATTCATTTTATTAAATCAATGCATATATTCGATTCATCGAATCCTCACACCTTTAACTAATTAAACTATTCTCTCTAAACCTGTTTCTTTCACTACTGTTTTTTTAAATATAAAGTTTTTTTTGCTCCATGTATATAAACTTCATGTTTAATGCTGTGACTATATTAATCATTTCTCTCTGTGTCCTTCAGCAATGCAGCAGCCTACATACAGAGTAAAAATTTGCTGACATCATCGTCCAACATCCACTTGCTTAACGGAGCAAAGGGGATGGAAGACTGTGATAAAACAACAGAGAAGAGGAGGAAGAGGAGGAGGTAGAATAGGAACAGGGAAGGATGGTGATTCAGAAGGAGGTCTTCTGTAGAGAAAGATAGAGATAGAGAGAGAGAGAGAGAGAGAGAGAGAGAGAGAGAGAGAGAGAGAGAGAGAGAGAGAAGGAGAGGGGTTGGGCTGAGGACTCGCTGCATTCAGGCAGAGCACTGCAGCTCTCTTTCTCAGATTCCACCCATCCTTCTGCAGTCTCTCTCTCTCACTCTCTCTCTCTCTCTCTCTCTCTCCCTCTCTCTCTCTCCCACATACACAAACACACTCAGCAGCAGAGCATCTCAGCAAAACACTCATTTGCTGCCTCCTGAACTCCTGTCCTCCGTTTCTAACAAGTGCGTCAGAGGCTGGGTAAGGATCAGCATGCCTGGGGATACACAAGGCTTGCTGGACACGGACGCAGAGCTACCAGGTAAGAATTATATGACAACATGAAGAGGAAAAGAATGTGTGCAGTATATAACGTGAAAGCAGTGAGAGTTGGGATGATGGTAGTGTTTGTGGCAGTGTGCAGATTTTAAGATTAATAAGTTATGGGGGCAAAGAGAGAGAAATGTGATAAGAGACTGAAGGGTGAAGAAAGTGTGAAGCTTTCTGGACAAAATAAGAGAGAGAGAGAGAGAGAGAGAGAGAGGTTGGGTTTGGCCGCACCCTGAAACAGCATCAGCATTGTCCCAAAAGAGATGCTGTAATACATCCAGAGCATGACACAGCATCACAGAGGACCCGTCAGATGAGAAATGAGTGGCTAGAACAAATGCCTGCTCAAAAATGTCATGTAAATGAATAATTCTGGCTTTTGGATAATATAGCTATAGCCACAACAGCATCAGTAATGTCTTTAATCTCTCTTTAATAGCACTGCAATTATCGATTAATGTTGTTGTTGCCGTAATACAGCGTAACAGAGATGGAACATATATTATACATTATATAATATAGTGAACATGATGTGTATATTATCTAGTTTAGCAAAGATTTCAAAATCTATTGGGTTTTATTAGCATAGACTTGATCTGTAATGTATATTATGCTACTTCTATTGTATATTATAAAATTCTATTCTATAATAAAGTCTATTCATTTATATTGATATATGAAATATAAATACTGTATATAAAATAGAGTCTAAATGACTACAACACAAGACCTGTGATAAGCCTGTGTCTTGTATGTTTATCATCATGAGAGTCTAAAAACAAGGAAGTGCCTTACGATAGCAGCCATACTTGATGTCGGATGCTAAAACATGAGTACCAGTGTGTGAGTGTGTGAGGTGGCCTAAAAAAATAGTCTCTTATGTGTTAGTGTGTCGCCACTATCTTTAGTGAGTGTACTGAGCAAATTAGATGAGATGAGCAGCTAGTCCTCAGTGGAATCACACAGGCTACAGAGTAATACATATTAAGGAAGTTCTACGATCCGTCTGTTTCAATAATCGAATAGAAATCAGTAGTTAGAAAAGAACTGAACAATCGTTTCTATCCAATTCATTCTCTCCCTTGGGAATCCTTTCAGCTTCATAATTCATCCAAGGTAATGAGATATAACTTAAAAGTCAAATAATCATATTAGATTAAAAAGATATAAAAGGAAAAGGGTATTTTTTTAAACTACAGACAATCCAGAGTGGATTTGAATTGACAAGGGCCACGTAAATGGATCTTAGCTGCTTTTGTTTGACCTTCTAATCTAGTGTGTCCTATTACATCACACACTGAGTTCAAGACTTGTCAAACAGTAGAGACAAAGATAACTGAGGTTGAATGTGGAAGCCGTTTGTTGTGGTAGCGTATGCTGGGTATGAACACATTTTGCCAATTGTAACCGAATATCCAAAAATGTTGTATAAGAAAATGTGCTTTGGTTTTTTTTTTTGTTTTTTGTAATATTTACAGAATTTTTATTTCTGTATTTCTGAATGGAAAATAGTAAACAGTAAACCAAGATGGCTGGAATTCACTCTAATGTGGCCTCACTGGGGATTTAATTAGCCTCCTCTTTCTATAAACCTAGTAGTTGTGCGTTTATATTCTTGGTAGCACAAATGCATCAAAGTTCAACCAGGCAGAAAGAGTGTGTATTGTGGAATCTGAATACAATTTAACATTAGCATTATATGTTGATTCTCAGTGGTGTGCAAGGCTCATTTTAAAAGGACATATAATATTTTATTTATTATATATGCTTAGCAGCGGAGACTCATTCCAAGTCTTTCAAAGGTTTTGAAAACTGTTTAATTTAAGGATTCACAACAGATGTCTTGTTAACAAACGTCTCAAGGTGGATTATTTAGGATTTCTGTCGAACGTCCGAGCGCAAGAACGCCGCAAATAATCAAGAAAGATACACAGAAAATACTCCCTAGACGTCATACATAGGGGACTTTTATTTACAAAACATCCTCTACATGAATGCTATTTCTTTGTGAACACACACAGAGTCATCTGAAAAAAAAAAAATAGTTAATATAACCCAAGTTTATAACATGGGAGACTATTATTCATGGATCTATTATCCTTTTTCCTCAAAATTTATATGCAGAGAAACATAGATTAAAGTAGGTAGATTAAGCACACATTATCTAATATAAATTCTAATTACACAAGAAATGGGTTACGACTCTTGTTTATTGTTTGGAATTCATAGGAAACACAGCATGAAGTCAGTAGAGATGTTCAGACTTTAGAAAAAACACTAATACAACTGATATTTAGTCATGGTGATAGAGTATAATGCACTGCTTAACCTTAATACAGTCTCTTTGTGGAGATATTGCTGAATATGTTTAAGAGTTTATGCCTCCCACCTAATTTCACTACCAGCTGTCATTTAGGTTGAGTATATAGAAACAGGATTTTTTTCAGTATGGTCTTAAAATGTTACGCCAACATAGAAATGTTATTACAACATAGAAATGTTACTACAACATAGATTTTTTTTGTTGTCTTTCTAAGAAAATTCTCAGTGCTGTACTGTTATTAAGGATGTTTTCCACATTTTCTCCCCAAATTGGTCACTTAGTAATACATGACAGCTACCATCAAAGATCTGGCTTCATCCGAGTCATCCAACACGTTGCAACTGCTGTTTATTCTGCGTCAAATGACTGTGTATAACACTCATCTAAATGCTGTCTGCAAGTTACCAGAAATCGAATTGTATTACCAACAATGTAGTAACTGAAATGCATTTGAGGTTTTTCTTATGGGCTTTTTTGAGTGCTATCCTGAGGATGCTTGGACAAAATGCATTTGTGAATGTGACTAAGCAAGAAATTTCAGATTGCTCACTGCAGCACTGAAAGTCAGTGCGTTCAGGTGCGAGAGGATTTTTTTTGGGGGGGTGGGAATGGGGGAGAGCTAATGCTGACTCAAGGTATAATATTTATGCTCGTGCCTGCAGATAGACACAGAAGTAATGTATTTTTTAAGTGCCTTATACCTTCTGCACATTCTGTTTTGTAAACTGCAGGGGTTTGGTATGCAAGGGCATTCAAGAAAGAGGTCATGAAAGAGAGAGAGAGAGAGAGAGAGTGTGTGTGTGTGTGTGTGTGTGTGTGTGCTGCATCAGTTGGTGCAAATTTCAGGATCTGTCTGTATGGTTTTATGAAAGCAGGAGGTCTCTCTCTCTCTCTCTCTCTCTCTCTCTCTCTCTCTCTCTCTCTCTCTCTCTCTCTCTGTGTGTGTGACAAGCATACACAAAATCTGGCATCACCACTGCACTGTTTTTCATACTACCCCATAACAGTTGCTCCATGTGCCGGGTGCACAGGATGATGTAATCATTTTGCATCATGACTAAGTACAACAAACCACCCACAGCAAAGCATACTGATACACATGGCAGAGCTGAGGGACTATCTACCACACACACTCTTACACACACACACACACACACACACACACACACGGGCTGGGAGAAACAAAAAGCAATCTGAAAAAAAGTGGTTGTAATGGATCAGATGGAAGATGAAACAGGAAGGACGTAGAAGGAAGCATGGTTGCCAGGTGTAGAATTTCCATCCCAACTACATTTCAATAAGCACACAAATACATTAACCCAAAGTGTTGGAGGTATATGACAGCACGGTAACATATATTTATGCAGTACTTGGCAGAAAAAAATATTTCGCTTTAGTTTTAGTTCACCTCTTTCCTCATGTCCTCTTGATGTCCCAACTTTCCTTATTTGATGAAAAAAAAAACGGTGTTCAGTCTTTAATTCTTCATTCACATTAGCGTGCAATGTTATAGCTCCCACTATAAAAGGAATTTCACTTTCCCTTGTTTGCCATGGGCTTTTTCAATATATAATTTACATTATTCACTTTTAAACAAGATCTTAACAACCTCAGAAGCTAAATTAGCACAGAAAAATGTTGCCTGTGAACTTGTTCCAAATTTAGCCAATTTTTGTAAAAACACCAACTCTAGCAATGCCACATGGAGGTGTTGCTCATGTGTATCCATATATGTGTACCACATAAATACTTATATACATACATACATACATACATACATACATACATACATACATACATACATACATACATGCATGCATGCATACAAAGCATTGGGGGAATTGTTGATCCTCTTCCCATCTTGACTTCTGAGAGACACTGCCACTCTGAGAGGCTCTTTTTATACCAAATCATGTTGCCAATTGACCTAATAATTTGCAAATTGGTCCTCCAGCTGTTCCTTATAGGTACCTTTAACTTTTCCAGCCTCTTATTGCTACCTGTCCCAACTTTTTTTGGAATGTGTAGCTCTCATGAAATCCAAAATGAGCCAATATTTGGCATGACATTTCAAAATGTCTCACTTTCAACATTTGATATGTTATCTATATTCTATTGTGAATAAAATATAAGTTTATGAGATTTGTAAATTATTGCATTCCTTTTTTATTCACAATTTGTTCAGTGTCCCAAATTTTTTGGAATCGGGTTTGTACATGATATGTTGACCAATGCCATTGCGCTAAATACCTGCTATCTATACATCACTTAGTTTAAATATTCAGCCATTGTATTTGATCTGCAATTATATAGGCCATTTAGTTTGTATGTGAACCCTTTGTAGGAATGTTAGAATGCCTACACCAGATCTTAGTTACCTTTACAGCATTTGGCAAATGCTGTTATCCAGAGCGACATGCTCTTTTTTTATAATCTCATTTTTATGTAGCTGAGATGAATTTATAATTATAATTTATATGGCAAATCACCTTGGCATATAATTTAGGGTGCCAACGTGATTTGAAGCTGTGTTGGAGGATTGTGATAACTCATCACTCATTACTACTGTGGTGCCAATGTGTGTGTGTCTGCATGACTATCCTGCTGACAGTACATATGGTTCCTCCTGTTACTGTCAGTGCTGTCAGTCTAAGTTTGCAGGCAGAATAGGGAATTACTTCCATGAGTATGTTACTCAACAGGCAAACTGCTGCTTCTCACTATCTAACCAAAGCTTCTTACAACATCACTACCCGCTCTAGAGTGATGAGATAGTCTTTGGAAATTCTCTCTCCAAAGCTGCTTGTGTGTAGCATAACAGTAAAAAGACCCTCCTACATAACTGGACTGTTTTCTACCTGGACCAAAATTACAAACAGAAAATAATATACTCAACTATTCAGCTTATAAAATAGTTAAAAAGAAAAAAAACAAGGTTTTGAGACATTTCAAGGAGCAAATCCCAATTCCAAATTCGGTATGTTTAACGTATGTTGTTCGTATGTGTGTTACTCAGCGAGTGTTTTTTGGGTTTTTAATTCAACACAATCAAAAAATTTGATGTTAAAATACTCTACAGATGTTTACTTCATCCCAATTACAAGCAATATAAAGAGCATATATGGTTTATATTTGCCCTTTACCTTTATTACATCACATTTTTTAATTAAATTGCTACTCGTTTTTTGTTGTTTTTTAATAAAATGTAATATAAAAAAAAAAGAAAATCAAATTTAATCAAGTTATGAGTGGGAAAAAATCAACAAATTTACAAGGAAGCAAAGTTTTTCAAAACTATTGATGTTTATGAATATGAGTCCCACAGACCCGAACAACATACAAGGGTTAAATTAGAGTTCAAAACATAATTTTTTTGTATAGACTGAAATAATTTATTTAATGTTAAAAAATAATTTTAAAATTTTATTCTTTATACTGTATTATACTTGGTTTATTGCTTTTATGATATTTTGCGTGATTTGGTTATCAAAGTAGACTTGTTGATTTGATGTTGCGTTCATTCAAAAATGATAGATAAGAAAAAAGAAACTCAACTAAAACTCAAACTACAAACTGTGTCGGTGTCGATGACCTTTCCATGTAATATACTGAATATTTTATGTGACATTTTGAAGCCATTCCTGAGAAGTCATTCATGATTGCAGCATCAGGAAGTGATGTACAACATCACAAGTAGTTCAGCTAAAGGTCAATGTTGTCCCTTTGTACAAAGAAATAGGTGACAGACCAATTAGAAAGACAGCATTCAAAGTGGTTGCTTATTTATTTCCTAAATTTATTATCACCCTCTTTTTCAGATTTGTCCAGGCAAACCTCAAGCTCCACAGCCTCGACTCCAACTGACAGTGCCTCCAGCCCATCTCCGAGCACTCCACCCAAGCTTTCCCCACAATGTACATCTCCATTTGGACCTCGCTTGGTCTTGTCTAAACCAAACCCTTCTACTCGACCTCAACCAGAGGGTGCCAGCTTTGAATCAGATGGGCGCACAGTAGGCCGACTAACAGGGCGGTTTGGTAGAATTGGATGCAGACGAGGGCCAGTGAAAATGGAGAGGATTAAAGTTCTAACTGGAGCTGAAGTGGAGAGTGACTACCAAGAACCTGAGTCCATGGATGCAAGAGTTGTTATGGGACAAGAAGCATTACTGAAAAACATGGAGACACAGATCGGTGTGCCTCCAGACAAAAAGACAAGTGAAGAATCATCTAGTTCAGAACCCACTCACTCAGATACTTCTACCCTTCAAGTGGAGAGTCAGATTAGTGTAGAGGAGAAAAATAAACTTGATACTGGTCAAGAGATTGAAAAATCTGCCAAAGTTAAGACTTTGACTCCAACACCTGAACAAGAGAAAAGTTTAGATCAGCTACATGAATGCCCAATTCTAGAAGCCAAATCATCAGATACTGGGCTTACTGAAAGCAGCACCTTTTTCCCAGATGATGAAGGAGACATGCTGTCTCTATCTCAGGGTGAAGTGCCTTCTTTGTCATTCTCTGAGCCCTCCTATCCAGTTGATCCTCAACGCATTGGTGTCCTTCCCGGACTGGACCCAGATCGTTATTACACAGCCCCTTCCACTCCAATTAAAATGGCTTATTGCTCACATCTTAAGCAACAATGGCAACCAAGCAGTCCAAGCACAGCTCCTGGTTCACCGACAGATGAGTCTGATCTGTGCTCCCCACCCACTTCTCCATCTGGATCCTACATTACTGCTGAAGGTGGCAGTTGTACCTCCTCTTACAATTCTGGCACTTCTCACTCCTGTTCACCTAATTTAACTGCTGAAGCTGAATTGCAGGAGGTCCCTGCCTGCTATGTGAGCTCTCTTTCTGAGATTGGTGATGAGCTGGGAGATGACAGACCTGTGGCTGAAAGGGAGCATTGTTTGTGTAAACCTGTCATGCCAGAGTTGACTGAGAGTGAGGAACATGAGGAGGAAAGGATAAAGAAAGAGACTTGTAGGCCTCACTGGGTGACAGAGAGTGTTTCCTCACACAGGAGCAGCAGTGGTAGAACTACAGATTCAACACACGAGAGAGGAGGTTCTGATGCCACCTTAGTCCAGGCAGAAACTCCAAGAGCCACTGATATTTCACAGCCTTTGGATGATCCAGATCAGGAGCTAGAGCTGGACTTTAATGACTGTATTTCAGAGCACTTTGCCAGGCATGATGCCCCTCTTAGCCTTGAAGAGGACTTTCCTTTAGATCTGGCATGTTCTTCTCCCTTCAGTCACCAGCAGGCAGCAGCTTCAAACACTTTAGAGACAGGCAGTCTGACACCTGCCACTTGTTCATCAGAGATTTCAGACACTGATAATAACAGCTTGTATAGTGAGATGGGATCTTCCACTCTGTTCTTCCATGGATGCTCCACAGATGATGGACCTGGCAGTGAGGGGATGATTCCTGCAACAATGCTACCAGTCCATGCCAGCTTCATATTCCAGGCAGATTCAATGGAAATAACATTATTCCCTACAGACGATGAGCCAGAAAATGAAGTTGATGCATATGCCGCTGGAGAGGAAGAAGGGGATGTGGATGAATATGATGATGAAGATGAAGATGTGGACTTAAATGATGACAGCAATTTGGAACAGCAAGTTGAAGCCATAAAGATTGGAGCAAGGGGAGTTGATGATCCAAATGATGAGGATACATCTGCCTCTTTCCTAAATTCACTTTCTGAGAACTCAATTAACGATGGAGTAGATGAGTCATTTGCTTTCCAGGATGACACAGAGGAGTCAATTGATTCGACCTCTTGTAATGGAGATGAAGAAGACCATCTGTACAGCACAGAAAGACATGCTGAGCTGGCACAGCAATTTCCTCCACAAGAAGACCATGTGCAGCCTGTAATCTGTGCACGACCAGAATCCTCTGGAAGTGAGAGTGAAATGGAGATTTCCTCTGGATCTTCCGGGCAATCAAATACATTAATTCAGCAACATATGTCAGTCTGCAGAGCGCATGCTGAAGACATAAGCACACTTGATTCAAAGACAGAATGTGCAAAGAGACAAGATTCCTCAAGCGATATTAGGGAACAAAATGAAGAGAATCAACAGATCACAGATTCCAAAAGTTCAGAAGAGGGAGAAAATGCATTCTTAGTGGTGTCTCAACAAAGTGTCAATACAAACATTCTAGGCTCAGGAAATCAGGCAAGCTCAGCAGAGCTAGATAAAGTATCACAAACATACTCTAAACCAGACCTTTGTGTGCTTGGTGCCACAGCAGCAGGCATAGATAATAAGATAAATATTCAGGTTGATAAAGATCTAGATCAGAAAAATGGAAATAACTTTGAATTTTTGAATACCTCACTCCAGCTTGATGAGACAGCAACCAATGATCTCAACAAGGGAGTCCCTTTGTTGTCCTACCCTAAAGATGATTGTAGCCCCACAAACATACCAGTTTGTGCCTATCCCGAGCTGTCTGAAGTACCAGATAACTTAACCCCTGCTGTTATTTCCTCAACTGAACAGTCTCTTGACCAAGACAACCTGACCGAAAATCAACCCAGTACAGAGGATATAAGTGTTGGCTCTCTAACTATGACCTGCTCTACTTACAGCAAGCTTGCCATCTCACCAAAGAAGGAGAACTCCCAAAGTAGCATAACAGAGAAGAGTGTTTCCGCTGATGATTGGGCTCCAGAAGAGCCATTCTGTGACTTTAGGCCAGAGAATTTGCTTATGTGTGAGATAACTGGATCACTGCACAATAAGGGGCTATCTGTAACTCCAAACATTTCTGCCCCATATAACATGATGGGTGATCTCGAGGATAACAACAGCTACTGTCTCTTGCCAGAAAAGATGTCAAATAATGAAGCTGGTATGCTGGAGACAAATTTGTCCACTTGGAAATCCATTGAGGACCTCTCAGAGGCAGGAGGGGGTGAGGATGATGCAAACAACCTCCAGAATCCAGACAATAATGCACTTATACAATGCCATTCAGAAAATATTCAGGAAACTACATGGAACAACCCTGAAAAAAGCTGTTCACCCGGTATGCCAGGTGCACAGTCTACTTGTATACCATTAAATATCCTTTCACATGATGGGAAAGATGAGAAAGACCAGCCTACTGACACAGATTTTAATATTCCTGAGGAACCCACATCAAAAATACTCATAGATGAAAGCCCATGCATTTTGCGTAAACAGGGAACAGACGTCCTGGATTCAGCTCAAGAAGAGAATAAGGCACTCATTTTAGGTTATAGCAATTTGTACAAACAAAATGATCTCTGTGAGCCCAACACAACAAATAAAATATCAGACAAGCCAAGTGGAATACAGATCCATGAAACGTCTGAACAAATGTGCCTGGTAAATACTGATTCAACAGTCTCAGAAAACAAGTTTGTATTTAAACTAGAAGGAGGGTCATTTGGCAACTTTGACCACAAAAAGAAATCAAGTGAAGCAAAGCGTCATATTTCCTCTTCTGACAAGTCTCTGATACACAAAAAGATAGCTACCTGCTCTCATAAGGAGGTTACAATTGGGACACCAAATTTAGATGCCAGGCAATTACAGTCTAACATTAGAAAAGATGAAAATCAGCTCAATTTTGGGAGTCAAGTGGCTGACAAACAAATTGAACCAAAGACTGAAAATAGTACATGTATATCGCTCAAGGAAAAGGAGGCCATTGAAACATGCACAAAAAAGGAGACAAACAAAAATGTCAGAGAGAAGAATACTAATGTTTTTGAACTAAGTAAAGATGAGACTGAAGTTTCACAGGAAACACGTAATTCTGATGCAGAAAAAGGAGAACTGAATACTACCGTAGTGAACTGTGGTAGGGGAAAATCTGTTTCAGATAGCCAGATACCAAAGGAACCTGTCACCTCTGACAACAGCAAAATTGTCCTGGAGAAAACAGAAGACATCAGAAATAAAGAGAGTAAACCTAAGACTAAAAAAACACAAACTTCTGCAAATCATACATTTTCTCAGCATAACAAAAATACTCCAGGAACGCAACAGCAAATACACGCAAACGATGCTAGTGGAGAGAAAGATACTCATCAAACTGTATTCCAGCCTGCAGAATCCAGTTCCAATACCCTTGAAAGAAACACCAATTTCAGAGAATCGACAGGTTCTACTGACTCAGATGGTCTCAGCGATTCAAACCAGAAAGAAGCACTTTATCATGGTACATTAGAAGGGCTGGAAACACACAAAAGCACACAAGATGCAAGTGATGATGTCGAGGCCTCCTCTATTTTTGTAGAAGAAATTTCAGAACTCAGCACACATCTCGCTTCTTCCTCATCCACAGATGTGTTGGAGGAGGACCTTCGTCCACCTATCCAAGAGTCCCAGTCTTCATTTAACAGTTCTCAAATACACAATCTCCTCACTCACAGAGAAAAAACACTAAATGATGGACTGCATCAACATGAATCACAGAGCTCTCTTCAAGTGATAAATACAGAACAGCCAGATGTTGAGTCTGAGGAAGAATTATCGATCTCACTTCCAATACAGGATACGCATCAAAATGTGAACGAGCAGTCAGGCTTAACGTCAAACACTTGCAAACAAGAGAAACCTGAAGGTGTGTTGTATTTCAAATCACAGTTTCTGTGCTATTGTTTATTAAATGTACAACACCAGTATTTCTGCATATACAGGGTCACTATTGAAAATAAAAATTTGATGCATTTTTTTTTTGGTTCTCTTAAGCAGTGGGCATAGAACACAGACCCGAATCACCTAAAAGCCCCCAAACCCACCCCGTTCGATGTATAGGAAACAGAGATAGTACTCCTGCTCACAGAAAATCAAGCTTGAGCAAAGAAAGAGAGATATTACCATGCATCACCTCTGCATTAAATTTCCCTGTGCAAGCAAGACAACATCCAACTGAAAAGCACACTGATCAAGAGGATGGGTGTTCAACCAATGACAGAACAAAGGAATCTAAGGAAGTGGATCTCTCCTTAAAAAATAACAGTATGTCTTATTGAGTACAGTATGTTTATTACATGAAGTCTGTCCTTGTTGTCATTTACAAAAAAGTCTGCCATTTTCAACTGTGTATGCGGCCCAAAGAATTTACTCTGTCTCTGTGTTTGAATTACAAAGTCGGCTCATGTAATGAAACAGACAGTGATGGATCAATTCCTGAGCTGGAAGAACCAACCAGAAGTCTCTTGAAAACTTCAGACCCACAAGTATGTAAATAAGAAGTGCTTGTACAGGAAAGCCACATTCTTTTGAAAAACACAAACAGAAATGTATCTATATATAAATTTGTCTGATATAATCTCTTTCTCAGATGTCACATTCTACAGCGGATGAGTCAGTGAGCAAAACTAAGCAGAGTCGAAGTGAGAAAAAGGCACGAAAGGTATGTAAGTCTTTATCGATTCCAACTTTTAGAGACTCGTCTTTCTTGCTCATTCAGCGTTTGTTAATCTTTCTTGTTGTGGGTGTGTAGGCTATGTCTAAGCTTGGCTTAAAACAGATCCATGGAGTTACACGGATTACGATCCGGAAGTCCAAGAATATCCTATTTGTAATTACTCGCCCAGATGTCTTTAAAAGCCCTGCATCAGATATCTACATAGTCTTTGGGGAGGCTAAGGTAAGCATTTTCATAAACATGTGATTATTTTTGTGTTCAAGAGTATTCAAATAATATTTGTTAAGGTTTAGTTACATTACATTCCTTGTGTACAGATGCCCAGATAAGCAACAACATGATGACATTCACATTTTTAATGATTTATTTATTATTGATATGCTATTGATATTGGCAATTATTTAATATTTTATGAATATACTAAGATGATTTAAAGTATTTAGGTTTTGTACTTGTGCTTCACATTACCATGTAAACATATGAGGTATTCTGAGTGTGACAGAAAAAAAATGCATACTTTATTTATTTTTTTTTTCCCCAAAAATAAGCAATGTTATTAGTTTACTAATGTCATAGAAAAAAATCTGTGCAAGTTTCTGAGTTGATGTCTAATGTCTGGTCCAAAGAGCTGCTTTCATTCATTCATTCGTTCATTCATTCATCTTCTACCGCTTACCCGAACTACCTCGGGTCAAGGGGGCTGCTTTCATTTAAATAATTTTATTTCATTGCAAGTGATTGGTTAAATCACAGCAGAAGATCTGCTTCAGATGGCATGATAGAAACCTAGTTACTGAACTATGGACTATGAGCTATGGAATACATGGGTTTGTAGATAAAATTTATTTAATAATTTGCTGGTTCTGGATCAGGACCACAGTCGGCAGTATAAGCACTAGTAAGTATAGTGTAGGCTTGTAAGAGAAAAAGATTTTAAAAAAACATTTGTACCCTGCCTCTGTTACAGATTGAGGACCTGTCACAGCAAGTGCACAAGGCTGCAGCAGAGAAATTTAAGGTTCCGCTTGACCCTTCCCCGGTCACCCCTGACATCATGCCCAACCTCACCATAAAAGAGGAGAGTGAGGAAGAAGAGGAGGTAGAGAGTCAATACTGTCTTTATAATTGCTCCCTAATAGCTTGACTTTTACTGAAATATAACTGACACAATGAAAAAGGGCGAAAATTTGTATTTATTTAAAAAATAAAAATAAAATTTATAAAATCAAATATCAAAAAAGCTAAGTATATTGTCAAATAAAATACTGTAGTGTAATATTATTTGGCCGCTTCAATATATGTCACCTTCTCTAATGTCTCTAATATATGTCGCCTTCTCTCTCACCATTGTGTATTTAAGACTAAAAATGAACAAAAAATGAATTTCTTTCACTTTCTCTATATCAGGTGGATGAGAGTGGACTGGAACAGAGAGATATAGAGCTGGTCATGGCACAGGCTAATGTGGCTCGGGCTAAAGCTGTCCGTGCACTACGTCACAACAAGAACGATATTGTCAATGCTATTATGGTAAGGCAACACAATATTTTAATAGTATATATTTCAACACCTCAGTGACTATGAGCCTTTTTTTGTAAATATAGCACTGTTGCAGAAGATTATTCTACTACTACCTATTTACAGAGTATGAAATAATGTTTTTTTTATTATATATATTTCTATCTTCAGGAGCTGACCATGTGATAGAAGAGGTCTTGACCACTCCCAGCTTTTTTTCCTGGCATACCCATCAACCCTTCCCAGTAATGCTGCTACGTACTTTCAATGTCCTTTACCTGCTAAATAAACTCTATAAAAAATGACTTTTTTGTTGTTTCATATATTTCATTAACTGAAAATCTGTAATCACCCACAGTGTATGAAATATGCTAGATTTGGGATGTATTTGTAGTGATATTTAATCACACTTTACTCAAAGCACATGTGTTGTGATGCTAGCTGTGGCTGGCAATGAAATATAAACCAGCAGATGATATTCTATATTTGTCTCATTCTATAATCGCGACCATTTATTCTTGTAATTCTTTCTCTTTCACTCTGTCCGGCAGGCAGAAGGTGGAGACATGGCATTTATCTAAGCATTTATCATTGTAATGTGGAATATGAATATAATTATCCACTTCACTCACCACAAAAACAATTGGAACGTCCTTTAAAATTGAGTCCCATTGCTGGGACTTTCCGAGAAACATAATGTGGGGGGAAAAAAATCATATTTTCATCATGTTTTCTTTCAAAAACAAGTAGATAATTCATATGTGCTTGGGAGGTATTATGCAATGTTTAATGCAGATACAGTACTAAATGATGACAGTGAATTATTAACCTGCATCTCAATCAAAATGAGCTAAAATACTTTTAAAGATTAATTCGTAGTCATTCTTTTCATTTGCTGTAAATAACAACAAATTGCTGAACACTTTGTATGAGACAATTATTCACTCTGAATGGGATTCGAATCCATCTCAAGGTTACAATTATAATCAGCTCTTTACAAATGGAAGTCGAACCAGAAACGTTCCATTTTAATGATCGTTGAGGAATCCATCCATAGTATTGGTAAATTCCACTGTTATGTACAGTATGAAAGGAGTGACAGTGGCAGAGGGAAATAACATGAGAGGAACCAAACTCCAAAGGGCATCCATTGTGTTCTAGGTGAGCATGTTGTTATATAGATTCATAGGAAAAAGCTCCATGCAGAAGATGTATTAGGATGAAACAATAAACTGTAAGTGTGCACCTCACTGGTTATTTCAATTTAGACCAAGAAGTAGTTACCCGTGGGATTTTCGAACAAAGAGATCCGAAAAATGGGACTTTTACTTTGTGTAGTGCCTGAGAAATACACAAACAAAAGTAAATTTGGTCAGTGAAGAAAGGTTTCATGTTTCAAGTTTGTCATCTGCATAAAGAGTACTTTAAGCATCTAAATACAATGAAACTCATGTGCTACTGTTGTACACTAAGTATTGCACTAAGTTTTTTTTTAATATAATACAAAAAGTAGCTAAAGTAAGCAAGTGAATTGAAAGTAAATTGTAACAATGTGTGCGGTCATGACATTAGGAGATACTGCACATACAGTATTCTAAATTATTAACATATTCTAGTAAGAAGTAATAATGGTATTATTTAAACAGTGCAACAATGTGTGTGGTCCTAAGGTGTCATAGTGGGAAATATTGCACTTACTATACAAGGACAGTGATAGTCAGATTTTGTTCAACACTGCTTCATGGTGAGTGGACCATATGAAGTACTCAGTGATGTAAACAACGGGGAACTTGAAGCTGTTGACCCAATTCACTAGTATTTCATTGACGATGAGGAGGTTGTGTTCCCTTTCCTGTGTCGTGAAGTTTGATACAAAATCCTTGGTCTTCTGGTTGATGTTAATTGTGAGGTAGTTTTCCTGACACCGGTGTTTTAGGATGCACACCTTTTTTCAGTGGACATTGGAGCTGTTTGTAGTCACATTTGTAAGTGGATAAGGAGTACAAAAGAGGACTGAAAACACACCCCTGAGGGTGTCCAGTGTTGAGGGTCAGCAGGGTGGAGATGTTGCTGCCAACTCTTAACCACCAGGCATCTGCCTTCGAGGAAATCCAGGATCCAGCTACACCAAGAGTGGTTCAGGGTCAGAGCCTTAAGTTTCATGTAAAGTTTGGAGGGAAATATGTGTTCTTTCTCTCCAGGTGGGAGACAGCATTATGTAGGGTGAACTACAGTAAGCAAACTGCAGTGGGTTGAGTGAGGCATGCAGCACAGAGCAGATGTAGTCACTGATGAGCCTTTCACAGAATGTGCTGACAGTGGGAGTCAGAGCAACGAGTGCCAATCGTTTACCAAAAATTTCTTCAGTACAGGCATAATGGTGGACATTTTGAAACATGTGAGGTCTACAGACAAGGACAGGGAGAGGTTGAAAATATCCATGAAAACAACAGGCATGCCAGGCTTTAAGGACACGGCCAGGGACGCCATCTGGACCCACAGCCTCACAGCCTTACCCATTGAAATGATCAGATTACAGCCACTACAGAGATGTAGATGTACCATCCTTTTCAGTATTGACTGCAGCAGCTCTCTTTCTGGAAGCAGGGTTGTTTGCCTCAAAGTGAGTATAAACAGTTTAAGCTCTTTCAATATAGATGCAGCAGTGTTCAAAGCTCGATTCTAAAGTGCGGTATCTCGTGTACTTTTATAAAACTACGCTATTTATTCATTCACTGATCTTCAATAACTCCTCTACCCTGGTCAGGTTCATGATCTATCCCAGGAACAACGTGCACTAGGTGAGAATACACCCTGGAGCAGACACCAATCAATTACAGCACACCATGCCCATGCCCATTCACAGCTGCAATTTAGTATCACCAGCGCACCTTACATCATGTATTTGAGATGTGTTTGGAAACCAGAGTACTCAGTGTAGTAGGATGCTAGGTACTGATTGTGATTTTTAAATGTCAAGTAAATGGATTTCACTGTACAGAATAAATTTGCTTTTTGACAAATGCAATAAAGTAATGCATACGACAATAACTGCTGGTATCTAATGATATTTTGGGGCATATGAAAAGTACCTGTGATGAATTGACAATGGAAATTCACAATTCATGAAGTTAAGAGTGCAGATTTTTTTCTCGTAGAGTTTCTCAAGGAGTAAAGATCAGTAACACATCGCTTTATAATGATATGGTTTATTTGTAATACTACACCACTTTGGAGAGTTGGAAAGACATAAAACAGAGTATTTGGATAAAGTCTGGTCTATTTCTGCCAAGTGGTCCAGGAGGTTATATTGGGTACAGATCAAGGTAGTGTGAAGTAGATTCATCTCAGAAGGTGAGCACAGGCCTTCATCAAAATGTGAATTGTTGAAACTAACAACTGTGAGGTTACATTAGTCCGAGAACATCCTAGCTATAAAATATTCTGCTTCAAAATAACACTAAATATATACCAAGCTAGTGATATCCACTAGTGAAATGTTATTCAGGAAATGTAAGTTCAAAAGGTCACAGACAAGATTTAAACAATTGAAATGTTTACTTCTGTAAGTCATCCAAACCACAACTGTGAAACAAAAGAGACAAAACAGTGGCTTTTCCTTTGAAGTAAACCAGACACCATAAAATGATAATTTTATAACATCCCAGGTGCTTCTTTAATGTTAGGCTGTGATACTGTGCCACATTTATTAGGACATTTATAGTTTAACCTTGAATCTAACCTTTAGCAATGATGTGTGTGTGAGTGTGTGTGTGTGTGAGTGAGAGAGAGAGCGTGCACTAGGGATGTTTAAAATTACAAGTCTAAAAATACTTATGGACAGAGAAGAGCTCAATAATTCTACAATGATCTGTGAACATGGACTAAGTTTAGTATTGAAAAAAGTATGCTTTAAGGCCAGTCACACTGTAAGGCATCAGAGTATTTGATAAGGCTTAGCCCTATAGGGCTTCAATTCACTTATTACAGAGTCCAATTTGCCCTAACAGCCCATGCCCTCTGACCTCTATATCCACCTCTATTCCGGGATCAGCTCTTAGGAGGCAGGACATTGGCTTGGAAGTGGCCCTGATTAGTGATATTCCCAGCAGGAAAGTAACGAGCCACTACAAATGTCGAGCCGTCTGATGCAACAGCTTTACCAACACCCAGTTTCTTTGTGCTCTTCCACACCATCGCAGTGAAGTGACCTGAATAAGAGATGACACATAGGTTACTTGGATGTGAAAGTGTACACTGTGCATGCTTGAGCAAGCGTCAGAACATCTGACTGATTTTGTAATCCAGCGTTACTAATATAAACGTCACAATTGCTATGTGAATACAGAGGTAAATATTTATGCGCCAAAAGGGGATGTGGAAAGAAGAAGATTTCTTTTCCTTCCCGTTTTTGTCTCCTTTGTGAGGTGATAAAAAACCAAGTGCTAGTCACCAAGTGCTAGTAAGTAATGTCCAGGAAGAGGTGATACAATCCAAATGCTTTTAATGAGTATGGTATGCTGGAAGATATTACTCATCAACAGTTTTGCTCATTGAACCTCCTGGAATTCGGGGCATTTTGAAAAGTCTTATTTGTATTAGAAAGCAAAAAAATGTGAGCGTGCTTAAGTTTAAGTAAGAGAGCATGCTTACCGGTTCCAGAGGAGAATCCCGGCTGGTTAAAGTTGTACTGGTTCACCTCATTATACCAGCGATCAGTCACATCCTTTCCTAAGACACAGTCACATAACAAAATTATGAATAATGATTTGTAGCAAACAACTGATTTCAAAATTGAAAATTCATACAAGCAAGCGCTGGCATTCATCTTTACTTCGACTAAAATTCAGGCCCCCATCCTGGTGTCTGAAGATGTTAAGACTCTATCTAGGAGATTTGTCATGACTCATGACAATAACTTTAGGATATTTATTATTTCACTTTGTTCTTTTACCCTTGTAAGGAATTACCACAATATGATACACACTTCACTGCTCCAGAGGTCTCTCTAGAGCCACAAACCACAGTGTGAACAGAGACTTCGAATTAGATCCAGATAAAGATTTTGTATTCAAACCAAATGTAGTTCCACCTCATCATCAGTCCACACCTATGAATCATTTCATTATTATTATTATTACTTTACCATTCACTCTCTCTCACTCACTCACTCATCTTCTACCGCTTATCCGAACTACCTCGGGTCACGGGGAGCCTGTGCCTATCTCAGGCGTCATTGGGCATCAAGGCAGTGCCAACCCATCGCAGGGCACACACACACTCTCTCATTCACTCACACAATCACACACTACAGACAATTTTCCAGAGATGCCAATCAACCTACCATGCATGTCTTTGGACCGGGGGAGGAAACCGGAGTACCCGGAGGAAACCCCCAAGGCACGGGGAGAACATGCAAACTCCACACACACAAGGCGGGGGCGGGAATCGAACCCCCAACCCTGGAGGTGTGAGGCGAACGTGCTAACCACGAAGCCACCATGCCTTTTTACCATTCAATACACACTTATTCCTTAGGTGTTGACATAACAGATTATTACATACTATTACCTCATACTGGGCTGGGTGCTAATGTGATTAAAAAAAAGCTAGGGTTTCAAATATATCTGTATGCATTTGAAAAAGACAGGGCCTCAAAGTCATCAGTTGGAAATAGGTCACCATGTATTATTTGTCTCATAACTGACCAAAACCCTGTTTGCAAAAATCACTAAATAGAGAATAGGTGAATTAAATTAAATCAGAAAGAGAAATATTACACATTTCTGATTATATTACAAATATTACAATATTACATTAATTAAATATTCTTCATTATACACCAATCAATCAGGGACAATCAATTAAGTAAACAATATACTATAGTTACTATACTAAAGAATAGTACCTAAAAAAATAAGTGGTGTAACAAGGTGTAGTGCCGTGCATATTTTATATATAAATATAAAGAGAAATATTTCAAATTATATTTTTGAATGTTTCAAAAATTAATTAAAACATTCCATTTAGTGAATAATACACAATAATTAGTCTTGACCAGTGAGGAATAATAATATACTCAGAGAAACTCTTTCACTTTTTTTCTGTTCAAACTCTTAATAAACTTTAAAAAGTATGTTTGTCACACTTTATGAATCATTCTGGACCGGTCAGACATTCCATTCCACTTAGTCAGCATTTTAACAAGGCTAACATGGAGACTGTCACTACAAAATCAGTCCCAGCTGTTGCAAAGAGGGGAGAAGACAGGAGGGAGGAGGAGAAGCAGATGTTTGCCATGTCTTGGACACAACCTCAATAAGACTTCATTTTGTTGTACTACCGATCCTGTATTCTTACCTGTTTGATCATATGATGCCCAGGCTAGATTTTCTCCACAGTTTCCTCTACTCGATTCAACACTGTGCTTTAAAATCCTGGTGCTAGCCAAACTCTCCGAGTATCTAAGACGACACAGATCTTGTGTGAGTGCAGAGCAAATTGATATGTTGCCAATACAAATCAGGACATGGGTTTATCAACACATTCATTTAAACTACTACTCCCTTACCTTGCCGCCTCTCTGCAAAGTTTGTTGCTGAGCTTTAATGGCGGTGCTTGATGCTTCTTTCTGTAGTCATTATGGCACTTCAGCACCTCGTCACTAAATATCCTTGAGGCTGAGAGAGAGAGAGATAGATATAGCCAAATTTGAATAGCACAGTTGCAAAGGTTCAACTGTAGTTCACGAGATACTAAACACTTGCTTCATTAAGGCCACTTTTGTATTTTAGCACACCGACTATCTGTTTCGTTCAACAGTCTCTCAGTGTATGATAGGAATCCCTATAGTAGTAGATTTGAGTTAAGAGAAGAGAGCACTTTAGCAATACATTCACTGTAAAGGCACACACCCAATTCACACATTAGAAAATTCTTATATACCTTATAAATTATGTCTTTTTTCTGACAAACTCATAAGCTAATCCTTATCAGCTAAAGGGTAATAGACCATTATATGTGATATATGTGAATGTGTGAAATTTCTAAGCCTCATTTTCCCCAGATTGGGTACTTAGCACTTAGGGTACTAGAGCTTAGCATAAAAAACTGAACAATGCACCAAGAACAATGCACTCTTATAATAACAATTGTAGCTATTGAAAGGGCCTATTTAGAAGACCTACTGCATCATACTAGATGCTGAACAATGCAGTGACTATGGTCTATCTCTCTCTCCCTCCCTCTCACACACACACACACACACACACACACACACAAACACATATATAGCAGGCCAGTGAATTAAAAATGCACATGACTGTCTGTTATGGCAAATTCCTCTCATTAAGGATAAGGAAACAATGACATAGGCATTTGAAATGAACCGTTTTTCTTACCTGACTTGCCCATGATGAAGAATATTTTCTTTCCTGGCCTTGTGCTTATTCACTGCTCTTGGAAGCTTCCACCTTCTCCCTTTCTCTTTCTCTCTCTCACACACACTCTCTGTGTGTCCCTTCTCAGACGTCTAGTCCTGTTGTCCTGCACTTCATCCACTTACTATATCTTTCTTTACCACAAATACACCAAATACACACACAAAACAGCAGACATTTGAAAATCCACAATCCAGACTGTGAAAGTGCACTACCTTTCTCTGCTTTAACTTTTGGTGTTTGGTCACATTCCCTCTTATTTGCTCTCTCTCTCTCTCTCTCTCTCTCTCCCTCTCTCTCTCTCTCCCTCTCTCTGTGTGAGCATGTTAAGAGAGAAGAGAGAAGGAAACCTCTTCTTTGATTACATCATCAGTGTGAGCCATGTGACCTTATATGGGGCTGGCACGCCTGCTTTCACATTGAGACAGTGATCCACAGCACAACTGTAGACAAACAGACACACACACACACACACACACACACACACACACACACAAGTGTAATGGGTGTGTGTGATCAAACTAGCCTAATCCCAGATCCGCTGCATGTTACTTGCTACAATGTGAGAATGCTGCCAATGTTTGCATTTTTTCTCCTGGTCTTTCATGGCTTACAGACATCATTCCTCATCTGTTGTTTAAACACTAGCATTCTCTAAGCACAAAAAATTTCAGGGGGGAAAAGCTGATTTAAGAAACAGATCACTTATATTCTTAGTTGTCAGCTAGATTTTTATGTAACGGAAAGTCAAGAAAAAGTTGATGATTTGATATGTTGTATGCTGTAAATGAGAAGATGGCAAGCATTCCTCCTAGGCAAGAATAAGAATCTGAGGCTACAGTGTGTGCAGGCTCTTCTAATCTGGACAGTAGTCATTTTCCAATGACTCAGTTTCAGTGATCCTGTGCTGTTTCTACCCAAACTCTTTTGGTTTAAATCTGGCTTTACACAGATACAATGAGTGGCATAGCATTGCAGTTCTTGTCTAATGGGCTACTATGTGTGCTACAAATGGGGATGGCAGAAGCTTATGCCATTATTCAGGGTGTCTTTTTATTGTAAATTGGCATGGACACGCACTATCCTTTTCTCTGTATCTGCAAGTAGCATGTACACACAGGCACATTAGTGGACACACCCACATATTTAATGGGAAATTTGTTTAAGTGACTGTGAGAAAAGGTCAAAAATATGAAATGTTAATTTAAATCTAACAAACCAAAATTCCGTCTAAAATCAAAACATTAACATTAGACTAATGAGTCTGTACATGTACATCATATACAGTTTGGACGACTCCATTATCACCATCTTCCAACATGCAATACAGATATAAGCATGCTGTATGCAGCATGTTTGCTGTAAATGAGAAGATGGCAAGCATTCAAATAAAAATAGAATATTTAATATGTCTAATATATTGCCAGTATTTTGCAAGAATAGTATATATCACATTAACCAATGAAAAATTTGTTTAATTTTACAATATAGCCACCCTCATTATAATCTCATTGTATTTACACTGAAGTACAGAATATAGTTTAGTTTAGTATAGTATATTTTATTGTAGTAATACATTTTGGGGGCAGATCTAAAAAGGCAATGAACAGTAGGTTACTCAAACTCAATTTCAAGCACAATGATGGTCTAGATAACAGAAGGAAAAATGTCAGATGTCAAAAGGCTGTAAACCGTTGATCAGTTGCACAAGGGTGTGACCATGTAATCTTATCACATCATACACTCTGCTATCAGTACAAACACATTTGCTCTAGAAAACACTTGTTTATTGTAAATTCTTGGCTCTAAGGATGGGATGATGAGAGAATTTGCATTCACTAGACTGTCCCAAAAACATTTGGGAGATTTTGAAACGGCGAATTAGACTACAACTATTATCAAAACATGTAATTTGGAATAATGGTGTTCAGCCCATTTGCACAGAGAATTAGAAACTCTGGGTGCATCTCAGTCAGCTTACTAACTGTGTAGGTGGTGAATCAATATATGAGTTGGAGCAGTGGTAAGGACTCATGGCTCACTACACATTGGGGCGCTGATGATTAAATTTGTGGTATCATTCTAATTTCCTCATAAATCATTATAAAAACCCAAATTTTTTTTTAGATTTATGTCATTTCAAATTAGCACAAATTTCTGTCATGATACTTCAAGCAGGATCATAGGCTAGCTGGTGGATTTCTAAAACTCCAACACTTAGAAGTTGTTAGAGTCAAACAAACGATATATAGATATAAATATGTTAAAAAAAAATGAAATTGCTAACATGATTAATCATTTGCTTACTTACAGTGGTAACTGAAGTTGGCTGAGAGGTGTTCCGCCATTTTTTTAAGTTGCAAGGCTTCAGAAAATATGGCGTTCTTTCCAGTAAGGGAACATAATGAGCATCGACACTCCCTGGTTTTTGTGGTATATTGTGAGATTTTCAGTACACTGCAAGTATTTTGTGACCGCAAGAGACAGCCCCCAAAATGGCCGACTCCCTGATCAGTGCCCTGACTACTACACTAGGAAGCTGACTGAGACAAAACTTGTGACCAAGCCTTAATAATATTCATTCATTTATTCATTCATTCATCCTTTCATTCATTCATTCATCTTCACCATGGGTTGTATAATATTTATTCATTGTTGTTATTCCAAAGCATATAACTGGCAAAGGGTATAAGAGTAAGAGATGGTTTAAGGATGGGCTAATATTAAATTCCACTACCCAATTAGGTATATTTACTAAATAGACTGATTTCTACATGGAAGCTGATTAGTGAGAGAGGTCAGGCAACCGGTCAGGAAAGCAGCAGTAACTCATATAAGCATTCAACCAAGATGAGCAGAAAAGCATGTCCAATTGCACAACACGTCAAGTGGCAAATGGGCCACAACAGCAGAACAAACACAATGGATTCCTCCTAGGCAAGAATAAGAATCTGAGGCTACAGTGTGTGCAGGCTCTTCTAATCTGGACAGTAGTCATTTTCCAATGACTCAGTTTCAGTGATCCTGTGCTGTTTCTACCCCCACATATTTAATGGGAAATTTGTTTCAGGAGGAAATTTGTCTCACAGGAGACTGTGAGAAAAGGTCAAAAATATGGAACGTTAATTTAAATCTAACAAACCAACCAAAATTCTGTCTAAAAATTAAAACATTAACATTAGACTAATGAGCCTGTACATGTACATCATATACAGTTTGGACGACTCCGTTAGCACCATCTTCCATGGCTACATTGGCCTCCACATCCCAGATTGCACTTGAACTTACTTCTTCACAGTTTACCTGCTCCCAATCACACATACTCACTCATGGGCCCTTTATATTTACATTCAGTCACTAGCACACATTAAAGTAAAACACTCAGTTACACTTTGACCTGACTTTGTCAAGCTGTATCGCTTATCTTTGTTTGGCTGGTTTTTGACTTTGTGTAGTATTTGACTTGTTCCAGTTTCCTCTGAGTGATGTTTATCCTCTAAACTGTGCCTGTTTTTCACCTATTGGTGTTGCCTGAAGTTTTGTATTTGTTTGCTTTTTCCTCATTAAAACTACTACTTTCCTGACGGTAGTATCACTCACTTTGGATTTCTGATCAAGAGTTGCCCTTGCTGCCTGCTCTTGTATTTTGCTTTTTGGTATACAGTCTTTTTAATGCTGCTTTTGAGTTCATTTATAATAATATGCTCAAGTTTAACATGAACTGGACCCCATTGGCTAATAATGTTTGCGGGCTAATCTTTAGATATTACAATGTCTTGCAGAAGTAATTCACCCCATTAAACCTTTCAAACTGTCCTGGAGTAGTATTACAAATTGGCCTACTTAATTTTTTATCATTTGATTTACACAATATGTCTAGCATTTAAAGGTGACAAATGTGTTTTATTTTATTGTGACACAATGTTGCTCGTCAGTCAAGAGTCGAGTTCCACATGTAGGTGTCTGGGCTTTCTGAATCAATACCAGCACACCTCATAACTTCCATTTCAAGGATCATTTCCTACAACTGAATATTCGTAATTCTATCATGTGGAAGCAGACGGGCTGTTTGCAGAAGGTCCTAGTTCCACTATCCAAAAAGAACCACTGCATGATAGATTTTCAGAATTTTTAGAGCCCCAGAATTTGAGCACACTCAGGTGTTCAAGCAGAGTCTACTGAAGGTGTCACAAGATTTGGCAGTCCTACTGATTGTTAGCTCCAGGTATGGCTTGCCAGGAACATGCAGAAACATGACTTTTCTCTTTGTGGTGCTAATGAAGTCGGCACATGATGAGAAGTGGTCCATCACACGCTGCACCTCCTGCTCTGTCCTGGCATTTAAGGCACAGGGCCATAGTTTCTTTTATCTGGTCATCTGTTTGAACTCTATCCATCCTTGCAGTCATAAAATGTGACAAAGGACATCTATTGACATTAATTTTAATGCATTTTTGTGTCAAAGTGTAAAAAAACAACAAGAAAAATACAATAACAGAACAAATGTACTTTTAAAGATGCAGAAATACCATGATATAAAAACATTGAACAAAGTAACAAACTAAATGTTAGCTGATATATATGTATAATATATGTATACTTGTACAGAAGCACTTATTAAAGTTTTATATATTCAATATAATGAAAAAAAGGCAGAACGGAAACTGCAAGGCTCTTGAAGTTTCACAATCAACTAGGAGACATTATTCAGAGATCAGCTAGTCTTGAAAACTTACTCAACGTTAGAATAACAGTTCTGACACTGAAGACACCTTCCATAATTGTCAAATGAACATCTTACAGAAAGCTTCACCAAATCAACAATTAAACAAATGTAATTCAAGTAGAGATACAGTTATAGAAAATGAATATCTTCTTACCAAGAAAACTCAGAAGAACAGTAAAAATGCTGTGGCATATTAGTTTCATTATGAATTTAATGAAGTGGTCTGGCTGTTCTGTTCAAATTACAACTTTTGTTTAACTTCAGAACCAAGACCAACCTCCTCTGATCAAAGATAAGAAACATATTTCAAAGATTAAACTTTCTTTTCAAATTCAGTACTTCTGCCTCAGCCTCCTGGACAGACATTTCCGTCTTATTTAACGGGTTATGTGAAGCTATCTCACATACACTCAAGTGATCAAAAAGCCTTCTGTGACCTAATTTCAGAACCCAATCCTTCTTCATGTGGAACACCACAGCTACATTATCCCATACATAATATTCGTTCCTTCCCAGTGGACCGACATATATTTCACCACCCTCGTCCAAATACTGGCTGTATTCATAGTTATTTGAAGGAGACTGACAGCACCAGGTCATTTTCTTTTCTCTGTACCCACACAAATGCTCAGAATCAACAGGTAAGCGAGGATATTTCCTGTAGTGCCGCATGTATCGTGGATGCACCAAAACTGAATAGAGAATCTCTTGCTTGAAGAGCCTGGTGTCTAACACACGTAGAATCGGAGAAGTTCCATTGCAGTACTGCTTGCTGTATGCGCTCAGGAGCTCTGTTAGAGGAAAAGTGAAGCGGAAGTTGCCATAAATGGATTCAGTTTGGAATGCGGGAGAAGTAGCAAATTCCTCCTTTTGTTGTTTTGACTTATCAGATATTGAAAGGCCCCACCACAGGAATCTATCAGTATCACCACTTCTGAATCCCTTGTCTTTGAAGACTCCATACAGGCCAGATTTATCAGTTACATGGCAAACGTTGGACTCTTGAAAGTGATATATAGGATACCAGGGAATGTTTTGCTTCCTCAGGTAGGTGTGTTCAGGATTGCTCTCCATCAGCTCATCTAAAGGGACATGAGCCCCATCACAAGTGTAGATACAGCCTCTGGAATATAATCACACATTATTATTGCTGTTTTTAAATGTCCTAATATTCTGGTGGTTCGATATCAGTGTCGAATAAGTTTAGTAAATAAGAGCTAACTAAAGTACGGCCAGTGTCCTAGCAAACATAGTCATATAGTCACGTATATATTCATAAGATCACATATTCTTCTCATAGACTTTTAGACAATTTAACACTATCAAAAAACACTATCTATTACGGTCAGAAATGTTAGTTGCCATAGCGAGGATAAAAACCCAACACAAAAGCAAGGTTATGGCCTTGAAAAAGCTATGGACAACCATTTCCTGAGCAATTTTAATCGTTGTAGTATCAATACATATAGTCAGTTAACTGTGATGCTTAAAATATGCTAATATGACTGATGCAAAGTGAAATTAAAATTTATAAGTGTGTGTGTGTGTGTATGTGTGTGTGCTACAGACATACATACATACAGACATACATACATGCATACATACATACATACACAGTATTTCAAACATCACAGTTAACTTTCAATTACATCGTAATTTTCCTAAACATACTAGACTCATTTCATGACTGTAATAATTTGAAATGCTTTAATAGATAAAAAGTCAGGTTACTACACTTTTATTACAGATTGAACTAATATTGTTACATAACAAAGTTAAGGATTTCTTGTTTTTTTTAAAAAAAAATATGTAAACATTAAGTAAAAAATGTGATATATGATATTTTCCCGTTTATTCGGGGTTTACAAATTTGTCTGCTTTAGTGTGGTTCATAGCGCCATCTACAGGCGCAAGATTGAAACCCCTCGACCTTTTAGATCCAGAATATCTTAAAAAGTAATTGGTGATCAAGAATTAACTTAAAATAGTTATTAATTTTTAAGAATCAAAACTCTCCTCAAACCGTCGACGACTGTATTTTATGTAGGTTATTAAAACGAGTCAGTGGGTCGGTACATTGATTCACTCAGATTCACTCAGTATGTTGATAATAAAAACCGTTTGATTCAGTGAGTCGAGCAAGTAAATCACTCTGATTCTCTTAGTGAGACAAGCATGAAAACTGTTTTACTCTAATTCAATCAGTGAGTCGAGCATGTAAAATGATTCACTCATATACACTGATTCACTCAGATTCGCTCATTATGTTTATAATAACGCATTGCCGGCAGTAAGTCAGACTTGTTCCCGGTGCATGTTGGACTCCGGCAGGGCTGCCCTTTGTCACCGGTCCTGTTCATTATTTACATGGACAGGATTTCTAGGCGCAGTCAGGGGCCGGAGGGAGTCCGGTTTGGGGACCACAGGATTTCGTCTCTGCTTTTTGCAGATGATGTTGTCCTGTTGGCTTCTTCAAATCAGGACCTTCAGCGTGCACTGGGACGGTTTGCAGCCGAGTGTGAAGCGGCAGGGATGAGAATCAGCACCTCCAAGTCCGAGGCCATGGTTCTCAGCCGGAAAAGGGTGGCTTGTCCCCTTCAGGTTGGTGGAAAGCTCCTGCCTCAAGTGGAGGAGTTTAAGTATCTTGGGGTCTTGTTCACGAGTGAGGGAAGGATGGAGCGGGAGATCGACAGGCGGATCTTCTGCAGTGATGCGGTCGATATTCCGGTCTGTTGCGGTGAAGAAAGAGCTGAGTCGCAAGGCAAAGCTCTCTATTTACCAGTCGATCTATGTTCCTACCCTCACCTATGGTCATGAGCTTTGGGTCATGACCGAAAGGACAAGATCCCGGATACAGACGGCCGAAATGAGTTTCCTCCGCAGGGTGGCTGGGCGCTCCTTAAGAGATAAGGTGAGGAGCTCGGTCACTCGGGAGGAGCTCAGAGTAGAGCCGCTGCTCCTCCACATCGAGAGGAGTCAGCTGAGGTGGCTCGGGCATCTGTTCCGGATGCCTCCTGGACGCCTCCCTGGGGAGGTGTTCCGGGCATGTCCAACCGGGAGGAGGCCCCGGGGAAGACCTAGGACACGCTGGAGGGACTATGTCTCTCGGCTGGCCTGGGAACGCCTCGGTATTCCCCCGGAAGAGCTGGAGGAAGTGTCTGGGGAGAGGGAAGTCTGGGTGTCCCTGCTCAGACTGCTGCCCCCGCGACCCGGCCCCGGATAAGCGGTAGAAGATGGATGGATGGATGGATGTTTATAATAAAAACCGATTAATTCAGTGAGTCGAGCATGTAAACTGATTCACTCAGTGAGTCGTGCGTGTTGTGCTCTGTGATCATGTTTTTCTTTTGTTTTATGGAGTTTTACTTTTAATTATGTTTTACTTACACTGTGCCACTATTTTATTTACATAGCAGGAAAAGAAACAAGTTGATTTATGTGTTTTATCTGCAAAATTTTATAATAAAAAAAAAAGTCTTCTGTCTGGATTTTGAAACCACAGTAAAAATAACCCTTAACATGTTCTTTTTCATGCCCTGCGATGGGTTGGCACTCCGTCCAGGGTGTATCCTGCCTTGATGCCCGAGGATAGGCACAGGCTCCCCGTGACCCGAGGTAGTTCGGATAAGCGGTAGAAGATGAATGAATGAATGAATGTTCTTTTTCAGTTTCTTTTTCAAGATCTAATGCACTGTCAAACTATTAAACATAAATAAAACAATAAAATCGACATCAATAATAAATAATTTACTTGGGACTGTAAAACCAAGATCATTTCCAACACATCATTGCATACTTGGTTTATCACAATAGGCTGAAAAACACAAAGGGGTTCGATTTTTATACTACAGGTTTCTATAATTAACATGCACATATTAAAATTGGCAATAAAATGTTATAAATGTTTATTTAATTACCTGCCATTAGCCATTATCGCCTCTTTTTTTGTGTCCTCAGTGTACAAACAGCAAATGTTCCAGCTTCCTCCCAGCCTCTGTAGGTTTCACACACACTGTAGTGACAAAAATAGCAAATACAAAAAAGAAGTTAAAATGTTAACCAAGAGAAATCTCAAAGCTGATCTCAAAATCCAGTTGTGAAGCCAAACAGGCAGTTCGATGAAAATATCCAAAAACATAGTCAGGGTGAATTCTTTTTATACCTTCTTCAACACAGTATATAAGCCCACATTTGATTTTTGCAAGCCCTGCCCTCATTAGTGTCTCATCTGCCACCAATATCTCCTGAGGTACTTTCCAACTCTATGGTATAATTGTGGCACGACACACCCTAAATCATTGTTTTACAAAACATAAAGTGATAGGTTCATGAAGAAATTCTTGGTTCATGAAGAAATTCTTGGCCAGTGTTCAAAGGAATCTCCCTAAACGTTTGACCGTTATTCCTTGATGCTTCCTGGTTTATTACGTATAATTTACTTGTACATCAGATATATATATAATGTTGATCCTATTACCTTTTATTACTTAACTTTATTTAACTTGTTTTGAGCATACTGATTTGATAGAATACCACAAATACAACACAAGATAACATTAACAGTATGAAAAATACAAAACCTTAGCTCTGACCTAGGTGTGTTATGTTACAGAGAATCATTCTATCATCACAAAGAATTTGTACTAAAACATGTTTAGTGACAACCCTAGATATAAATGTGTCATGAAGTATAAGATATATAATGCATTCAGGAGTTCAAAATCAGTCAGTCAGTGACAGAAGTTATGCCTAGAACATAAATAACAATTTCCATACAGTTGGATAAACATTACATAGAATCCTCATTATTCAGTCCACATGCATAAATAACTCTTTGTAAGTAAGAAAGTAAAGAATGAAAGGAAGAACGTATAGAATGTATGCATATGCAGAATGAATATTAAATAATGAAGCAAATAAAACCTGCGTTAAGCCCTAATTATTTCATCTATAAATACAAATAAGTGACACAGTAACAAATATGAACTTTTTTTGTTGTGATTAAGAATAAAAAAAGGTCCATAAATTGCAGTGGGGTGGGGTGGGGTGGGGTGGGGTGGGAAGGGAAGGGAAGGGAAGGGAAGGGAAGGGACGGGAAGGGACGGGACGCGACGGGAAGCGAAGTGAAGGGAAGGGAAGGGAAGGGAAGGGAAGGGAAGGGAAGGGAAGGGAAGGGAAGGGAAGGGAAGGGAAGGGAAGGGAAGGGAAGGGAAGGGAAGGGAAGGGAAGGGAAGGGAAGGGAAGAAAAGAAAAGAAAAGAAAAGAAAAGAAAAGAAAAGAAAAGAAAAGAAAAGAAAAGAAAAGAAAAGAAAAGAAAAGAAAAGAAAAGAAAAGAAAAGAAAAGAAAAGAAAAGAAAAGAAAAGAAAAGAAAAGAAAAGAAAAGAAGTGTTAAATTAACAGGCATACAGTGAGAATCACAACACTGAAACCGGAAATCTCTGAGTCAGCCATATCATAAATGAAACTTTCAGGCATGCCCAAACATGCCTATAAAGAAACCCAAGCAGAAATAATTATGACAAAATTTAAACCAAAAAAAAAAAACCTGATTAGATTTTCCATTCCCTAATGAATAATTACTAATTACTCTAATTACTCATACTCATATACTCATACGTATATACTCACCAAATGATTGAATTAGATCCAACTTTTAGACCAGCTCCAATGACAAAGCAATAGATGTTGGGGTTAAAAACAGTTAAGAACACACAGCTCCTCCTCTTTTGCTGATTTATTGCTTCCTCATTTGTTTTGTGCACCCTGCTGAAAGACCCTTATTTTCTAACCAGTTGAAATGAAGACTGCTTTGCATCTGAATAAATAGAAGATTTTCCATTAGATATTTTTAGCACTACTGAAATATTACTTCAGTATCCTTCAGTTATTTGATAGATCAAAATGAAATTGCTGACCCAAATATTCATTCATTCATTCATCTTCTACCGCTTATCCGAACTACCTCGTGACCCAAATATTTATAAATGAAAATTATGGAAATTGTCAGGGGTTCCAAAACATTTGCATATGACTGTATGTATGTATTCATAAATGTAATATGTAATACACATGCAATGTGTAATTGTGTGTGTGTGTGTGTGTGTGTGTGTGTGTGTGTGAGTATGTTAGAGTAAAGAGATGCTGCCACGGAATAAAAACATTGTGTGTGTGTGTGTGTGTGTGTGTATATACACACACATCAGAGTAACTGTTTAACAAAGCCTTGGTTCATTTTTCATACAGTTCTACAGAGTTCAACAAGCCAGATTTTCCCTTTTATTTGGCCACACCTTGGGCCCAACTACTATATTATACTCCCTGACCTTACTTTAATTGGTGTATGTTACCACCAGTCTTCTGACTCTTGAACAATAGTACATTGATAATTTTTCATAGCTTGCAGGAAAGTTTCATTTCCAACCTACATTGGCCCAGGCTTGCTTGTGCAATCTGACTATAAGTTAAACTAAAAATTATAAATTGAAGCTTTAAAAATAAAGCTGTCTACTGGGGCCTTATTTCAGACATGTTCCTACTTTCTACCACCTGCCTTATCTTAACCAATCATAATTCTTCTCACATACTTGGTCCAGAAACTTCCCATTATCTCCAAATGGTCGTTATTTTTCTTACACATCTTACATGATTTTCCCATTATCTTCAAACTTGTAGGCTCATTTTTAAGTCTAGTCTAATCTAGTTTTAAACTAAAAACTAATCTAGTTTTCTACTTTTAAGCTTAATTTTCACTCTGGGCCTTTTTTTTCCTGACCCAGTCCTTATTCTGACAAGGGTACATACATTTTCCTAACTTGGAAGTAAATGATCATAAACATTCTTTCCTATTTGATTATCTTTATTTTTGGTCATCCTGTATTTTTAGCAACTGATGATTTCTAGCATGTTTGTTTTCCTGTTTCCTAGGAGATAACCTATTGTGTTGTGCTTACTAGCTGTTCATTAACCGGATGTAGAGTCTGTACGTGCCGTACTTGTATGTATAGAGCTCCAGGAGAGCTCCAGGTGTTTTTCGGCTGCTGTTTCTCTGTGGGTTGAACGATTTCCGGATAAAGTCAACACTCCTATTCCTCCATCTGTTGTTGGCTCTCTGACACAAATCCTTATCTTTATATTAAAGGTTTGGAGATTTATGGTCTACCTACTGACTCTTCTGTTATTGATAATTTTGATGTCTCTACCCAGGCTTCTACTTTACATCTAAGGGATTACCAATCCTGTTTACAAAACAGATAACTTTCATATTATTGATGCTCACAAAAATCAGTGAAGGCCAGTCACTTACTATAAAAAGTATACAATGCATGATTGAGGCAATCATGTAGAGACGAAGTTTACCAATGTGCCAGATGGATACAGTAAACCTGTTTAGTCATCTCGAAACAAGTCTGTTTGTACTTTGGGGCTTGGAAATCACCGTAGTGTCTGTAAATATCTGAAGTTGTCGTTGAAAGCTGGGTTAAGAGGAAACTTTGAGGAGCCTAACGAGAAATGAAACTTTGAGGCATGCCCCAACATGCTTAAACAGAACTTTACCGCAATGATAAAAGTGTAAAAACCAAAACTTGTGTTGTATTCCATTCATTCATTCATTCATTCATCTTCTACCGCTTATCCGAACTACCTCGGGTCACAGGGAGCCTGTGCCTATCTCAGGCGTCATTGGGCATCAAGGCAGGATACATCCTGGACAGAGTGCCAACCCATCACAGGGCACACACACACACTCAATCACTCACACAATCACACACTAGGGACAATTTTCCAGAGATCCCAATCAACCTACCATGCATGTCTTTGGACCGGGGGAGGAAACCGGAGTACCCGGAGGAAACCCCCGAGGCACGAGGAGAACATGCAAACTCCACACACACAAGGTGGAGGCGGGAATCGAACCCCAACCCTGGAGGTGTGAGGCAAACGTGCTAACCACTAAGCCACCGTGTATTCCAATTCCTGCTAAACAGATGTATAAATTTTGATTTCAGAGATGATCGTAAGTATAATATCAGTTCTTACCAGTGAATGAATGAATTAGTTCTGGGTTTCAGATCAGATTCATTACTTAACATTTGGATGAAAACAATGAAGATCAAACCAGTTTAAAATATATTTTCAGACGAGTAAGCCTATGTTCATTTAAAAAGAATTTTCACACCAATTTAATTCTTTTAAGCCATTCTCTTTTTTTCTTCTTTGCCCTTGATATTTATTCACCTTGGTTGGGAATAAGCAAAAAAACACTGCCACTGATGAAAGTTGAAGAAGCTTAATTCGTATTGAAAAATTGCAAATATACACAAAACCTGGAGCCCTAATATATTTTTTTTTTTTTTTTTTAAGATTTTTATGATTTTTTTTCCATTTACACATATCTTGTGTAAATGAGGCTATAGGTGAATTATGAATAAATTTGTTCATATTTATGCTCGATAAATGAGGCCCACTAAGTGTAGCGTATGTTTGAGACACATTTTCTTATCAATTGTACACAGATCTCTGTGTACTGTGGGGTGAAATCGTTTGGTTAGACTATAAGAAAATTCTAATTCCAAGGTCAGATGAGGCCAGTCCCAGATATTTGGCACAGCTTCAAGGTCGAACTGGTACATCGATTCATATACAAACAGAAAACACAAGAAACCAGTTTTCCCACTATTAATCACTCTTCCAGTTTTCTAAGGTTATATTTAGCCTAGATAAACCAGTCTATATTTATTCACTTCACCTAAACAAATTATTCTATAGCAAGCCAAAGAAAAGACTTTCATTAAAGACAACTTTTCAATAAACATACAGCTGTGGGTAACGTAATGGTTTCTTTCCTGTTTGTTCAATTATTAAATCAAAAATGTAGAAGTAAAGGAAAGTCCAGTTCAGTCAGAATTCAAATAGTTCATATTATTCTGCACTCAGATTTCATGCCTCTGGTTTGGCCTTGACTGTCTGGGTTCTGAACACAGGTGCAAGAAATGTTAAAGCTATGGGAATAAACTTCCACTTATCTGAGGCAGTTTAATGAGCAATGCTGGTGATGGATGTGCAGTTTGAGTATTTCAGAAACTGCTGATCTGGGATTTTCACACACAACAGAGTAACAAAGCAAAAGTATCCATGGAGCAAATGACTTGTTGCCAGATCTGCTTCCAGCCGACAGCAAGGTTATAGTACCTCAATAAACCCCTGGTTATAACTATGGTGAATAGAAAAGCATCTCGGACCACACAACATGCTGAATCTTCAAAATCTTCATTCTACGACATACACTGTACACACAATCAATACAGTCTTAAATGATGTAGAAAACTAATGAATTTTATGTACACTACACAAGAAATAACAAAATATACAATATACAAATAAAAAGAAACCTAGTCCATACCACACAAATCCATTAAAAATGTAAAGGCATCAAAACACAACTTGCTTTAAGTTGGCAAAGTAAGAACTACAATGAAAGTGACATTGATGCAAAATGAAAAAGATGAGAAAAGTAAATTAGATGAGGAATCTTTTGTCAACCAGAGTTTTTCTGGCCAGGTTCCTGCGACCAGTGACATTTCGGATCAGTCTGAAGACCTACGAGAAAAAAGATAGATTATGACAATCATCTGAATGTTTTCCAACAGTTATATCCCTTTGAATTTGAAATCTATACAAGCCTAATTAAACCTCTTGGTTTAAAATACAATATATACCTTTAATGACTCAATTATAGAAAAAATGTAATTGAGCCGGGCACAGGAATACACACAGAGGACCCCCCCCCACCCCCCACCCACAGACAGCCCCCCCACACAGAGGCCCCCACATGCACAGACAGAGACCCCCACTCGCACAGACACACACACAGACACACACAGACAGACACACAGACAGACACACAGACAGACACACAGACAGACACACAGACAGACACACAGACAGACACACAGACAGACACACAGACAGACACACAGACAGACAGACACAGAGACCCACACAGAGCCACATGCACAGACAGAGACCCCCACACACACAGACAGATACACAGACAGACACACAGACACACACACAGACACACACACAGACACACACACAGACACACAAGACATTTACTAACCAGTTGCTGTACATATGTTAGCACAGCTGCTAGAATGTAGTTCTGGCTGCTGAGATCAACAACACAGAAAAAGAGAGTGTCAAAAATCAGCAGCGTCGCCTCATTCCCATAGAAAAGCACCTCAGCAAAGGAGTAAGAGTCGTCTGGAGAGGAAACACAAAGAGACTTTACAGATATCTGGACATAGACTTTGACTTTCCAGGACACATGTAAGGAAATGTAAAAAATATATGATTTTATTATTTTGTAAAGTCACAAAAGAACTTATATTTTGTAAATGAACAATATGACAACCAACATATTGATTCATTATCACACAGTGTGATGTTACACAGCTTACCATTATAAAAAATGCTTTTGTCCAAGGGTTCAATAAACTCCATTCCGATGACTCTTTCAAAGAGCAGTTTATCTTTCACAATGTAATCCATCTCACGATGAGCCTGAAAACAAAACGAGTGAGCATGTGTATGAGTGATACAGCACCATGTGCATGAGTGATAAAGATGAAGTTAAAAAATGTCTCACATGGTCAATAACAGAGGCGAGAAAGCGGTTCATGGTGTGATAAGCTTTTGTGCTCTGCTCGAATGGGTTGGCAGAGGCATCGATCAATCTCGAGGGTCCATTTCTCTGTGTCGGGATGGAAACGACATTAATAATCTACTCATTCTTGTTCACAAGGACTTTTAAAGCTGCACTTATAGTTTAGTCCAAAAGTAGCTTGTAAAGAAAACTTCCATCTAGAATTAACATGATCTTATAATAACATCCAAGATTTCTTTTTTAATGAACTTTTTTTTAGTTATGATTTTATTCACTGACAGGTTGATCTGTTGTCATTGCATTTTACAGATTCCTACACTACCCAAAATGCAGTTCAACCACCTGCTCATAGTGGCAGTATTGAGATTTTAACTACTGCTTCAAAAAGAGAGCTTATTAACTGCATATTCATCCAATAAATTTGCACCAAAATCACAAAGAGCATCACAGCTACCTCAATATCTTCTACATCTTCCTTCAGCTTTTCGCGTTAGGGGTTGCCACGGTGAATCATCAGTGTCCACCTAACTCTATTCCTCAGCATCCTCTACTCTCGCACCAATTTCTCCTCTTTGGCCTTCCTCTTGACCTCTTACCTGGCAGCTCCATTTCCAACATCCTTCTACCAATATAACCATCTCCCGCCTGTGTACAAACAATCTCATTCTAGCCTCTCTGACCTTGTCCCCAAAACAGCCAAACTGAGCTGTCCCTCTGATGTGCTCGTTCCTAATCCTGTCCATCCTCGTCACTCCTAAAGAGAACCTCAACATCCTCATCTCCGCTACCTCCATCTTGTCTTTCATGTCTTCTCCTCACTGCTACAGTCTTTAACCCATACAGCAAAGCTGGTCTCACTACTGTCTTGTACACCTTTCCTTTGAACATCTACCTCAATATAAACATATTAAATATATTTCAGGTATAAGTTTTTTTTTTAAATAATTTAATTCATATGCAAATGAGAGAAATCAAACAGTTCTTACTCTGCTGAGCGGCTCGAATATGCGATCGTACTGCGCCCTCAGACGGCTTGTTACGGAGATCTGAAAAGTCTGAACGTCAGAATTAGGTAACAGTCCTCTCTGGCCGCAAAGATTCTCCTACAGAAAATGTAAACACCAACAAAACAGTACATTAGTTTCCCATACCATCAAATATTCACAAATATTTGCTTCTAACAATTCTTACTGCCTCTCTCTTCAGGTTGGAGTTCATCTCCTCCATGTTGGTGTCGGCATGGCCGTGCACAGATCGGCCGTGAATGTAGTAGCCAAAACAGCGAAGAGAAAGCAGCAACACTGATACCTAGAACACATCCAATCACCAAAAAAAAAAATAAAAAATACATTTACAATAACTCAGATGCAGCTTTATTAGTCCCAGATTTATCATGATCCGAATAACAGGCACAAATTTGTAAGAATCTGATAAATGCCTCATGCAGCAGGTGTGTTGGGGCTGATAAAATAAGTTGTAAAAAGAAATATTCCAATGTTTTATTTTTGTATGTTCTAATTGTGAGAAGTTAGGAAAAAATAACTGAAACCTGGATCCAGTTGCATATGCAATTACTCTATTCACTATGTTATACTGGAAGCATAAGCTGTTTCCCAGTCGATCCCAAATGACAGAAAACACACACAATGCAACAGCACTAGCTTTAGTAGAATACGCTGAATTTGAAATGTTAAAAAAAATGAATCACACAACGTGTACTAATTTAAAGATTATGATTAAGATAAGTATACACCATCTACACAGATTAGAGCTGCTAGGTAGAGACTCACGTTGCTGATGGAGCAGAGGTCCACAAACTGGCGAATCTTGTCTTCCACAAAGCGCTCATAGAAAACAGAGAAGAAGATGATCTGGAGAAAAGAAAACACATTATTGTACAAACCATGATATAGTGGCCCCTTGATAAAACAAGACAGGCTTAATGTTATTGTAAACATTGTCAGAACATCCCAAAGTGTTTTATTCCACTTACACAGTAGAAATTTGCCTCTGACTCCATTTTTAACCATTCCTAGTTCCTAATTGTAATACTGTGAAACATCTGTGAAATGAAGCCCTTATTATCACCACATATACATTACAGCACAGTGGAGTTCTATTCTTCATATATCCCAACTGAGGAGGTTGGGGTATGCACACAGGGGCAGCTATAATACAGTGCCCTGGAGCAGAGAGGGTTAAGGGCCTTGCTCATGGGCAGTGCTGGGGCTTGAACCCTCATCCTCCGATCAACAATCCAGAGCCTTAACCACTTGAACCATTTGAGCCCCAGCCTCCACTGCCCTTAATCCCCCTATCGCTTATGTTATATCAGCTATTAAAAGATGTACCATATGAACAATGTTATCATAAGGTGCATGATTTAATTTCACAACTTGCGTAATTTTTTTTAGTCGTAGATCCATTAATTATTTAATATTATTTCATCCTTTGCGCTAAATAAAAATTTGATTAAAACCGATTCCCTAAGTAATCCATCTGTCTAGAATAACCACATTGACCCGACTAGCCCAATCTAGCACGATAAAGAAAAAGTAAAGACCGAATTTGTCAGACTGGATGGTATAGAGTGAAAGCAGAGTTTATTGAAGATCAGCTCTAATCAAACACCACATCCATTCATCTAAAAAAAAAAAATCAATTCTCCTTATCAAGCGTTATGACCAAGCTGCGCTTTTGGTCGTTAATATTTCATCACATTTTCCTCTCAGACTTTCCCGAACACCATTACCTTATCTTTACCAGACACAGTTGATGTTAAAAATCAAGTAAACAGCTCATTGTTTGCTCAACATGGGTGAGTCATTCTCTGCACAAATGTACATTTTCCACTTCCACTTGACTTATTAACCAAGTGTGATGCACAATACAGTGCATCACACTTGGTTAATAAGTCAAGTGGAAGTGGAAAATGTACATTTGTGCAGAGAATGACTCACCCATGTTGGTCTGAGGAAACCCCCGGGTACTCCGTTTTCCTCCCCCGGTCCAAAGACATGCATGGTAGGTTGATTGGCATCTCTGGAAAATTGTCCGTAGTGTGTGATTGCGTGAGTGAATGAGAGTGTGTGTGTGCCCTGCGATGGGTTGGCACTCCGTCCAGGGTGTATCCTGCCATGACGCCTGAGATAGGCACAGGCTCCCTGTGACCCGAGGTAGTTCGGATAAGCGGTAGGAAATGAATGAACCAATAACCATTTTGGTTATAATTTGAATCCAATCATTGTTTAACCAATAAACCTCACCTTTTGGTGTCTGTACCTCACCCATGTTGTCTTCTCATTTATTACACATATACAATTGTGTGTAGATGATGTCCTTGAAGGCCTGATTTAAGGCATAGAGAGAATCTCGTTCTATCCGAGGCCTGATTAAAGGCCGCTGCACTGAGGGCAAACAGAATTACAGTTGTGACCTCTTCTCTGCTCTAAAAACAGAGTAATTCTCATGTAATTAGTGTTATGTTACGTTAACCCATTGCAAAATACTAGCTCTGAGTCGTTTTCCCTAGCTATAAGAATAAATAAACATATTACTCTGGAGTCAACTGTATCTTCCATAATTGTTAAACATCTTTTGTTTTGTAAAGATTCACCATATCAACAGTCTACATTTTCTTTGTTAAGTAAGAACATGGTTATCTGGTCCATTTATTATGAACCTTAATATAATGAGCGTCAACCACGCTAGCCCATGTATTAGAAAGAGTGCACTGATGTAAAGCTCAGGTTTAAATTATAGCTGTCAAAGCTACGTTCATAGAAAAGTAACGACTGATACGTTGATGCACTGATTTTCACATTGATTTTTTATTTTTTACTTAATTTTGTAATTTCCAAATTAAACATTATTGCATTTCTGTTCATTTGTGCTGGTTTGTTTCAGGGAAAAAATATATTATTTTGATTCTTATTTTAGAGGAATGCAACTTTTTATATTTTGTGATCACATATATGGATCCATTATGACACTGACATGGATGGATGGATGGATGGATGGATGGATGGAAGAAATGATGTGAAATCTCTTAACTCCATGTTCATTTCCAATCCCAAGGCTTTGTTTTATTGTGGCTGTGTGTGAGATCTTGTCAGTTTCACACTACTAGAAACCAGTACAAAAAACTTCATATGGTGATATTTGTGTGTGTATAAGAACATAATCCTATATAAATTCTAATATATAATGGAGAGAGCATATTCTGTGTCAAACATTTGTGTCGTGTGTGTGTGTGTGTACCTGTATGAAACCAATGCAAAGCCACACAGCAGCTGCCACACCGTAGCGCAGTATGCGGCTGTAGGCAGGTATATATTCCTCAGTTGAGCGCTGAAGCTCAGAAAAAGGATCTCTCAATGCAAGGCTGGAAAATCTCACCACCTTTCAGTACCCACACACACACACACAGACACGCACACACACAAACACACACACAGTAAACATTCACGTAAACTTACATCTATGGCAAATTAGTGCAGAGCGGCTTACCTCCAGGAAGAAGAGCACAGAGATAACCTGGAAGGTCGGATTGATCTTACGGATGGTCTGGATCTCGTTCCATTCATTAGCCAAAAAGTACGTCCTCCAAATGCTGACTGTAGGTGCTGCCGTCTTTCCTTCGCCACACCCTGAAAACATGTACACATACTGTATATACCATTGCTGTTGTGTCACTTAACCTGCAGCTTTTATTTAGCTCAAATCTTAAAGGCAAATAAAGCTCACTTGCTAAACAAGAGGTTATAGAGGTCAGATAGAGGTCATAGATACATTAAGAAATGTTTATTGAAGAAGAGAATGGAACTGAGGCATAAAACGGCACTGCATTACAAGAAAGATTATGAGAATTACCGTCCACAGATTTACTGGACTTGCCACTTCGAGGTCTCTCCCAGTCTATAAAGAATATATCCACAGACATCTGCAACCACAACTCATGAAGGAACTGCACGGCCTGCAGAATATGAAAGTGAAATGCAGTTATTAAGTTAACTTATGGAGCGGAGTTAAAAAAAAACATACACCTATATATACACATCACATGGTAATTTTTTTCAATTTTCATTAAGATCAAGTCGGTTGAATGTGACATTATGATAAACTCCAGCTGTGTCCAATTTTTGTTTAAACTTGAGAGCGTCCAGGTTATTTATTAAAACCTGCCTCTTGATCTTCTGATTCATCATTCATCTTACTTCTGCTGAAAGTGCAGTATTTTATGATCATCCAGAAGGTTTTACAGTCATTCATCACTCCAGGTGGGACAATGGTGTTCAGTTCAGTTGACGTTTTTTCCTCAATGAGTTATTGCTAATTTATACAGTAGTATTCGAGATTACAGGGTGTTGCGGCATCTTCGTTACCAGTTTGTGAGCTCTTTGTTCTGGAATAACAAGCTCATTACAAAAAGAATGAGGAAGAGGGAAATGTTTTTCTGCTTTAGAAGACCTTGAGGGAGCAGTGCAGATGTTCGGGAAGTGGCAAACATTCCTTATACAATATCAAATCCTAGTTCTCAGACTTGCCAGCCTTCGTTACGAATTTAAAAGCTATTGGGTGATCCTACCAGAGAACCTGACTCCTTCTGCTCTCTAGAACCACATGATCTATCCTGATATTTGTGGTTGGATTCTCATCTCTTAGAGGTCACACTTTGCTGATAAGAATGTCCACACATGGACAGCCTGAAGATATATGGGATTGCTGTGGATGGTACAACTTAGAATCCATGAAGATGTCTTTGGACTGCAGCTGCCACAGTGTACAGCTGATTTCAACTTTAACAAGATGGCCTTCATGATAAAACTTGAATGAAATGATTTATAACTGTGCTATCCGGTATCACCCAGATGAGGATGGGTTCCTTTTAAGTTTGGTTCCTCTCATTGATATTCCTCCTAATATTATCTGAGGGAGGTTTTCCTCGCCACTGTCAACTCAGGCTTGCTTATTAAGAATTCATTTAAAATGATATTTTATTTCCTCAGTATATATATAGTGCAATATTTCTATCAAGTCCTTTTGTATGTGTATAGTTTTTCTGTACCGTCTATTATGTGTATTTGTTGTTGTTGCAGAATGTTGTATGCTTTACAACTGCATATATTAATGAGCAATAATCCAACAAGAACGTTACCCCAGTATCGGCCACGATACACTGCTGACTTTTTTTGTTTTAGTGCATGTGATTGTTTTGCAGGAAAAACAAAGTGATAGAAAGATAGAAACAAGAGCCCACTAAGATCGACCATCTTCGCCATCATCATCATCACAACACAAAAGAATGAACATCTTCAGGCAGCATCACTGATTACAACTTAATCAATGGTTTCAGATTATATAACAATACAGCCACTGGGCCCCAGGATTAATTGATTAGGCATATCAAGATGGCTAGCTCTCCTACAGTTGGGGGGGAGAGCTGACCTGCTTTATTTCCCTTACGGTGGATTAATAAAAGGTACATATCATCCCATCTATTACCATATATTACCTTAAGTGCAAAAGCACAGCCAACATATATCACAAAACGTTCCTCTTGAGCTGGCAATGGCAACAATACAGACACAAACTGCTGAGCCTGGAAAACAGGAAAAAAAATGATATTACATCATCAGGTAAAAGCAAAAGAATTACCTCCACAGCTTAGACAGAATACAGAGCAATAATAACAGAAGAACAAAAAAAAATAGCCACTTGCTGATATTATCAATATACTGTAATACACTCTCATACCACATTTTATACCAAAGCTTTAAAAAAGGAGAGCAAGTTCAAGTGTAAAGAACACTTCCAGAAATAAAGCAATGTTTAACTGTGTTAATACTATTATTATTATAAATAATATCAATGTTTACCCAAGTTTGACCTTTTTCCATATTTTACCAACCCGACATACATTCATTCATTCATTCATTCATTTTCTACCGCTTATCCGAACTACCTCGGGTCACGGGGAGCCTGTGCCTATCTCAGGCGTCATCGGGCATCAAGGCAGGATACACCCTGGACGGAGTGCCAACCCATCGCAGGGCACACACACACTCTCATTCACTCACGCAATCACACACTAGGGACAATTTTCCAGAGATGCCAATCAACCTACCATGCATGTCTTTGGACCGGCGGAGGAAACCGGAGTACCTGGAGGAAACCCCCGAGGCACGGGGAGAACATGCAAACTCCACACACACAAGGTGGAGGCGGGAATCGAACCCCGACCCTGGAGGTGTGAGGCGAACGTGCTAACCACTAAGCCACCGTGCCCCCACCCGACATACAACTTATTGTAAATTTGAATTAGGAAATTTAATATTTATTTAAATAAATAAACAAACAAACAAATAAATAAATAAATGAAACACTGACCTTATAAAAAATTAGCCAATACAGACCGGTCCCCACGGTGATGATGAAGAAAACATTTGCCAAATCTCCAGAGTAGAACAGCAGGAACTTCAAAATTGTCTGAATGAAGTACAGTGTGTTTTAGTTAATAGTAACCAGTGATAGTAAGAAGTTAATACAAATCAAAAGCAAAAAGAATTAAATAGATAATTAAAACAAAAAAAAATTTAATTTGGGCATCATAAGGAATTTTGGTAAATAAAGCCATTAATTATTTTGATGCATGAAAATACTTTTGCATTTGAACTGTCAGTTAAAGGAAATTTCACCCAGAACAACTTGCACATTAATATTTTCAAATAACGTGATCTTTGGATTGTCATATTTATTTTCAAACCAGAGTCTGTTATATACTTTAAACTTCAAAATTTGCAAGCTTCTCTGAATACTGTGTGTGTGTGTGTGTGTGTGTGTGTGTGTCCTTGCCTGTACATCAATGAGAGGGGAAGCGATCCTTCTTTTCCAGCTAGCGGTCTTCAACAGAGAGTAAACAACAGCCACTCCACCCAACACACCAAGAGCAATCTGGACCACACAGACACCATTCTCATCATCATCATCCTCCTCCTCATCATCACCCTCATTGTAAAGCAGAACTATTTTATATTGCAATTTTGCCTTTTTCAATCTGAGTCTCATTTTAACACTTACATCAGTTTTAACTCGGGCTTCGTTCTGATCCATCTCATACTCCAAGGAGAATGATACCTAAATACACCCACATGTAAAAGTTATTAACTTTAGACACATACACACATGCACAGTCAGTTTATAATTTCTGTGTACCTACAGGTACTGTTTGTTTGTTCGGGTCAGTGATGAGAATATCAGAGTAGGACACGGTCATCAGCGGAGGGTAAACCTGTCCTTTCTGGGTGTTTGGCACCAGCTGGAAGCTACAGGGCATACACAACACTTTTTTTAAGATAATGAAACATCGTTATACAAAGTTATATTGGGTGTAAAATGTAAATTTATGCATTTTTACCTAATTTTTAATTCACTGGCGACACGAATAACTCTAGGGTTGTCTGTCAGACTCTTTTCTCTCCCACTCAAAGCATCGATCATCATCAGCCGTCGTGTCAGGTACCAGCTATTCATGTCAGAGGCTAGGAGACAGACATTAGGACAAAAAACAGTGGTGACAATCAAGTGGTGTTAACAGTCAGAGATATCTAGAGATATTCCAGCTCCAGTTGGTCTCTGCTTCATAAAGTATTCAGACATACTAAGAGGAGATGGAAACTACATGTGGTCTTTGAGGACAACAACCTCATCATCAATACAACATTTGTCAGACTGTATATTTACAATCACACCCTCCAGTGTGACCTAAATGAGGATGAGGTTCCCTTTTGAGTCTGGTTCCTCTCAAGGTTTCTTCCTTTACCATCCAACTGAGTTTATCCTCACCACAGTTGCCTTAGTCACATCAGGCTTGTTTGTTGGGGTTGAATACAAACACATTCAAATTTTGTATTATATTAATCTTTATATTAACCTTTCATTTTATGTTTATGTTGTGTAAAGCGGCTTTGAGGCAATGTCAATTGTTAAAAGCGCTATACAAATAAATTTGAATTTGAATTTACAAAGCTGTGAGGCTGCCAGATATTTAGACCTTTAATATTAACCAGTAAAGACAAGCTGTAGCCCTCAACCTCATTCAACGTGCTCCCCTGTAAAGAAAACAGGTCCACGGTTTAAATGATAGTCTGACCAAGCAGTCATCAGCTATTACAGCTTACTTTAGGCAAGTGAAGTTCATTCGTAAATTCATCCATTTAAAATCTGGTCATCGGGGTAAGCATTGTGTCTGATTTCTCTGTCTCAGAAAAAGCCTACGCTTGCCCTCATCTTCCTTATAGTTGCTGTGCGATGGGGAAACTAACAAGTGGGACAAGGGTGATGGAAAGGAAAAATCTAGAAATATAAATCAAAGACTTTTGCACAAATTGTAAATTAAGGCTTGTTTTGACAAAACATATCACAAAATATACTCGGTGTGAACGCAATATAATAATTAGCGCAACAGAAATCACTGACTTTTGTCCTTTGCTTTTTTGACAACACTCATACAGAACTACATCTTAAAACTCAGTTTTATTTGTTACCTTGGTTGACAAACTGGCCATTAAACTGCAGATTGAGATTGAGAATGGGCACAGCCAGGAGTCGCTCATCCCCCGCAGAGTTCCGCTGCACCAGGAAGACGTCATAAAACAGAGGCTCCGAATAAGCAGCCAGGAGATCCGACACTGAGAGAACACACTGAGAGGAAAGGATTTAAGCAACCAGCACACACTTTCCTGATTGCATACACATGAATGCACTGTACTCACGTTTTGCTTGTAAGCTGTCCCAAATGTGTAAGCAGCTTGCTGTCTGGTTAAGGTGTCTGGACAAAGCTGCAATCAATCACTCAATCAATCAATCAATCTATCAATCAATCAATCAACAAACAAAATCTACTATTATATTAAAATTTAAAACCATTTTAAATCTCACTTAAAGCACTTGATATCAGGAGTGATTTGGCTCTAATGGGCTGATATAGTTCTAGTTTTCTGTACATGTGAACAGACCCTGAGGTGTGTGTATAAGCCACAGCGCTGGTTTACCTGCAGGACTCTTCCGCCAACATTCTCCCATTTTATAAACATTCCCTGTGCTGTGTATACAGCGACCCGCAGCTCTATGTTAGTGTTCTGTGGACACACACACACACACACACAACCAGAAAACTAACTTAATGAAGCATTGCAATGAATTAACACGTCAGGAACAGAAATGAGTTTCAAGTCAAGGAGACTTCTATTGTCATTTTAAGCATATATAGCTGATCCAACACACAGTTAAATAAAATGTTTCTCCAGAACATAAAAGACACAGAGTCACATAAGACAACAAATGACTAAGGGTTGAAGAGTAAAAAAAAAATAACCTAGTGGTATAAAGTGCATGTGTGTAGCAGGGCCAGTTCTATCTAGTTACATTAGGATGGGCTGGTACAAATAATAGGTGGGAATTGTGGTGGGAGTTTTGATCTACAAGTAAAAAACACACTCAGGCTCAGAGGTGGTGGTAATTTATTTTATTGTGTGTGTGTTGGTATGTGTGTGTGCGCATCTGTGATTAGGTGACCTCCCAGTCACCTCAGCCAGGACAGACCTTATCAAGCACATGCACCCACAACCCCCTTAAGTTCCCATTCATTGAGCACATGGAATGTTTATGGCAGGAACGTTTATGGCAGGAACAATGAAGGCATATATTAACACTCATGATGTTTAAAATTTCCACTACAGCAGTAGTGCATGGCATTGACTGGGATTGCTCGTTATTTAAATCGCTAACCGTCTGGACTGGGGCTAAGATAACTGAATGATGGGTCTGCCTTGGGGCACTTGTTGAGGACTGGGAAGGAGTAGTGCTTGTGGAGGGTAAACTGGAATTAGCTGTATCCTCTGATGTACTAGCAACAGAGACACAGGCAGCACTAGTGTGGCTAGACGTTAGATCATCATGATAGGAACATGATTTTTTTTCCTTCAGACCTGTAAAGTATCTGTGCTAGCTACATCTGGAACCGACACTGATGACAACTTCCTGTCGGCTGGTTCATGCACATTTTTTGTAAATACATTCAGACAATGTAGGAAGTGGAAAAGTGGCCAATATAAAATAAATATCCAAATATGACAAAAGAATTAATCAATTTGGTGAATGGATTAAAAAGACAAGCCGTGATATAGATCATTTTAAGTTTAAGATAAAGATGAGTTTCAGTGCTATAGCTATATTTATGTGGCGGTTGGGGAAACCCCGACATTGTTGCTAGTGCTGAAAAATATTCAGGTATTCTGTCTATACCTGAAAAAAATACAAATAAAAATATTCGAGTCTTCTGTCTAATGAAGGCGTTTTTATTATTATATAGCTAGAAAATAGTTAATTTCTAGCTCATTAATGCATTTATTTCTTATGCTTTTATTACGAATGTAAAATGTAAGATTTTTTTTTTTTTTGCATTTTTTTGCATGAATTTCAGAATTTATTACAAGTTATATCTATCTTTTCCGTTAATGCTAACCTAAACCTGACAATCTGTGTCAAATCATGTTTCAATAGAAGTAAATTTCGATTAAAATTTGACCCTTTG